>NC_067480.1:18160250-18460250 GCF_947179515.1 Apodemus sylvaticus
TACTTTACTTATCCTCACCATAAAAGACAGAAAGGCCACCCCCACCCATTCATTATAAAATCCTCAAATCCACTGGCAAAATTTCCACACACCGTTCATAACATCTTTAAAGTAATAGAAATTGCCAATTGTAAAGAGGATAAACCCTTCCTTTTATGTCCCGTTAGGTCATCTTATTATAAATATTTATCTTCAAAAGGTAATATTCTGATTTTAATTTCTTTAGAAGATGCAATATACACCTTTCCAAATAAAGACCTAACGTAATCTGTTTTCACGTGGTAAAAAGAAAAATGTTTCAACCCAGCCTCCATTCTTCAACCCTCTTCCACCATAACTGCTTGTAGTACTGTCATGTTTCCTTAATACAATCTGTGAGTGCACAAATATCAAATTATTGCAAAAGCAATATCCCCACCCACTTTTTAATTCTTTACTGACATATATAACTAGATATTAATTCCCTCATACATTTTAACAATAGCACACTATTTTTAATTATAACACACAAAATATGATTTTTCCCACTAGTAAAAGTCTGATGGCTAGCTTCTAAATACTTCATTTTACTATGGATCATATAGTGAATATTCCTTGACATATGTATTTTGCTTATGTATGAACATAGGTATCAAATACAGTTTACACACTTAGCCTCCAAAGATGCTGTGTTGATTGTGAACTCTCCCATGTGGCCACACAAAAGCAAGAATAACTGTAGCTTCATTCTGCCTCTTAGCTGGGGGCCAGCCGCAGCAGGAGGTTTCTTCTTTCTTATAGGTTCTTCTTGAGGCAGCAGAGGGGAAAGAGTGTCAGCATGGGGGGATGTGGGGAGTAAGACTTGGTCTTATGAATTTCAGGGCTAAGACTGTCTTTTGCGATATTTAGGGTTGCTATATAATAAAAAGTTTACTTATCTAAGTCTAAGTTACTATGGTATTGTAGCTAACCTGCCTTCTGTGTTCCTCTGAGACCAGAGGCACTTAGCCCCTCATCCTAAAACAGCAGGAGATTAAGAAAAGGATTTTTAGTAAAGTTTCTTTTATGAATGAGGGCAACCTTGTATTTGGGGCATAGATGTTCAGGATTGAGAGTTCTTCTTGTTGGATTTTTCCTTTGACCAGTAAGAAGTGACCTTCCATGTCTCTTTTGATGACATTAGGTTGAAAGTCAATTTTATCTGATATTAGAATGGCAACTCCGGCTTGTTTCCTGGGACCATTTGCTTGTAGAATTGTCTTCCAGCCTTTTACTCTAAGGTAGTTTTTGTCTTTGAAATTGAGGTGTGTTTCCTGTATGCAGCAAAATGTAGGGTCCTGTTTACATAACCAGTCTGATAGTCTATGTCTTTTTATTGAGGAATTGAGTCCATTGATGTTAAGAGATATTAAGGAGTAGTGGTTATTGCTTCCTATCATTTTTTATTTTAATTTTATACATGTGTGGTTATCTTCTTTGGATTTGATGAAAGAAGCTTAATATCTTGCTTTTTCCAGGGTACAGTTTCCCTCGTTGTAATGGTGTTTTCCCCCTATTATGGGCATGACACTTCCTGAGGACCCTGTTATATCACTCCTGGGCATATATCCAGAGGATTCTTTAGCATGCAATAAGGAGACATGCTCCACCATGTTCATAGCATCCCTATTTGTAGTAGCCAGAAGCTGGAAAGAACCCAGGTGTCCTTCAACGGAGGAATGGATACAAAAAAAGGTGGTATATTTACACAATGGAGTAGTACTATTCAGCCATTAGAAACAATGAATTCATGAAATTCTTAGACAAATGGATGGAGCTGGAGAACATCATATTAAGTGAGGTAACCCAGTCTCAAAAGATCAATCATGGTATGCAATCACTGATAAGTGGATATTAACCTAGAAACTTTGAATACTCAAGACATAATCTACATATTAAATGATGTCCAAAAAGAATGGAGGAGTGGCCCCTGGTTCTGGAAAGACTCAGTGCAAGAGTATAGGGCTATTCCAGAACAGGGAAGTGGGAAGGGGTAGATGGAGAAACAGGGGGAGGGAAGAGGGCTTATGGGACTTGCAGGGAGTGGGGACACAGAAAAGGGGAAATCATTTGAAATGTAAATTAAAAATATATCAATTAAAAAAAAAAGGATTAAATGCTAGAGCCTTTTCTATATTGTCCAGAGGCCTCTTGCTTCTCTGGGTTATGGGGAAGTTTGGAACAATAAACTTCTATTGCACCAAGAAAGAGAATAACACTAGCAGAAAGAAAAACTTTTGTATGAATGAATATGTATAATCTCACATAAATTCATACACAGCTTCAAGCTTGCTTATTTATAAATTTCCATTCAAATCCAGCTGGACCCAGCTTGTATGCATTCTCACAATTACATATTTATATGCACACACATGCATACATTCTCACAATTGCATACTTATACACACATCCATACTTACATATGCATATGGAGGAAAAGACCAAGTACCTGTGCAGAAATGTGTTCATTTTCTGGATGAAAAATGAGCTCCACTCTTCATTGCATAGAGAAAGAAAAGGCTTCCATCCTTTTAATTCTAAATGAATTAAACCCATGTTTGGAAGAAAAAAGCTTTGCTCCTTTTAATAATACTAAGCCTGCCTTGTACTTACCATGGGACCTGTTCTGACCCATCATAAGGAGAAGCCTGCCTGCTCCTTCCACTCTCTGCAGTGTCTTCCTTTTTAATCTTTCCCTCTGCATTCTGCACATTGCTGGGTCTTTTTTTTTTTTAATGTTACCTATAGTTTCTAAGTTATTCTCCTCTGGATTCTTCTTCTTGCTCACCCCTCCTGCTCTGAAGTCACAATAATGCCATTACTTTCAATGCCTTTTTTCTGAAAGCTATGCCTAAGTTCTTCTTGAGTTCAGTTCTGTTTAAAAGGTGTTCTGAGTAAAAACTTCTCAGTTCAGTTTCTCTCTCATCTCAGTTCCTCTCACTTCAGTTCCTCACTTCTGACTCTCTTCCTTTTGTCCTCAGCCCTTAAACGTCTTCCAGAATACATGATCACATGTTGCATAGTTCATCACAAGTTCACACAACAAATCAAATCATAAACTGAAATAGAAGTTTACAACAGAGAATGTTTACATGCATATCCATTAGCAGTAATTATCTAGCTGAACATCCATCACTGGTCTCAGCTCCACAGGTTCATTTAAGGTTTAAAACCATAACTAAGTTAGAAATGAAGTTTTATATAGATAAACCCAGTCAATATTTTACCTTCTGTCCAAGCACATATAATAAATCATTAGTTCCCTTTTTGTGATCCTTGGTTAACTGTTTTACAACCTCTTGGAATGTGCTCTGAGTACGAGAAAGTCTGGTTATGATCTAAGAGCAATTGCCTAGTGACACTTGGGAGACTGGCAGAGTTCTCATTGCAGTTCTGACTATCAGACAAAAACATAATAGCAGCCCCATTATAAAAAAGTTTAGTAATCACAGATATAATTTTAGGAATTATTACAGGATCATCATTAAAACTTAAGTCATCTATTTGTCTATATAGCATTACTACAAGATAGTACATCTTTGTGGATCTGCAGAGATCTGCTCCAAAGCAGTGTGCTACTACTTAGTGATTGTTATGTACATTCAAGAATAACAAGAAAAGCATATTAATAGCAGGAATCTTTCCAAAAATGAATCACTTACAGCCTTCCTTAATAAGGGCGCACTTGTCGCAGATTATATAATAATCCAAAGCAGGCCATTTCAGGATGACATCATAATGAATGTCCAATTATAGCTCCTGACACCTCTTCACATGTACAATATTTTATTCCACCATATTTTATCTATTTTGTTGATTTTATCTCCCTACTTTTTCATAGCTACCAATTCTGTCTCAGCATCAGCTAGGAAATGCTGATGAAATACCTTGTTATCTCAACATGTTTTGCTCTTCTCAGTGGGAATAATTACAAACTCAAAAAGTCTTAGTATAAGTCATGTCACTATGTTCCATCTATTCTTTGATATATTGCAAAATAATGAAAAAAATAACAGTAAATTTACTTGCTTGGATTTACTTTATATCACAGCTTAAAGACATTTTCATGCCAGTCCTAAAATTATTTTTTTCTGATTTCTGGAAAAATTAATAGCTGAAGTTTGATATTTCCATTGTGAGAGCAAAATGTGTGAATGTCCATTTAATAAACCCTATAAGAGTTTGTTTTGACCACTTGCTCTTCCAGGGGGCTACTTGATTTCAGCATTTTATTCTGTATGTGGGAAAAGAAGTACAGCCTTGAATGGACCACATCTTTATATCAATTCACATAACAAATAAAACCAGAAAAATATTATTTTGTTGTTAATCCTCTTCTACAAGAGTGATGATTTTCTGTAACAGTTGAAAATTCGCAAATATCAAAATAACAAAGTTCATGATATGCAAATTCACATAAAAATTGTCAATTTGATTTTATGAAATATAATTATAAAATATAAGATAACAACATGTGGTTGCCATAAACTTTATATAGTTATTTTATAAGTTCCCTCAGGTTTGATTTTCGCTTTCCCTGCTATTATAAAAAATGGAAGGGTTAAACATTTCTGTCAGGTTCAAAGGCAGTAAAAGGTATAAGCAGACAGTTATCCACCATCTCTCTATGGTGTCTATCTTTAGTCAATCTGTTATTTATCAAAATGATTCACTGCAGTGGATTGGTTTGCAAAAGTTTGAGGCACATCTGAAGCATTAAACTTGAAGTCCACTTGGATGGCAGTGAGCAAGGGAAAGGGCGGGAACCTGTCGACATCAGAGCTGATAATTTGGTATTACAGGCAAGCATTTAAGAAGGGATGAATAGGCCAGGCTAGATCACAATGATTATGAAAAGTCAGGATGCCAGATAGAAAGGAAGCAGGGAATAATAGCAAATGTGGATACTAGTTAGAAATCTTCAGCTCTCAGAAATATTAATATTACTCTAAGAGATCCCACCCAATCCATGTTTGATAATATCCCTGATTAATATAATGTCAACTGATCAGAGCAGGCAATTATACTTACAAAATATTTTCTAGCATCAGCTAAATCTATACATGATTGAGTGACATGATGTTATGTATCTGATACTAAATGACTATTCCTTTTACAGGCTGCAACTCTAAGATAAATAAACTCTTACTTTACTCAAACTGTAATGAAACTAAAGAATGAGTTCTGAAATTTATCGTTAGTTCAGCTTAGCAAATATTACACAATAGAAACAAAGAAAAGAAGTCCTCAGCAGCAAAATTAATCTTTTATATAAATGCATTAAGTAATACACTTACAGGGAATTAAATAGCCGACCATCCCTAAATAATTCTTGGCTTCAGAAGAAACTCCTAAAATCACACCATCCAATATAGTGGTTACTAGCTACATGTGGACACTTGTATGTACTTAATAGAAAAATTAAATTTCAGTCCCTTTATATTACCAATTTTACTTTAGTGTTCAATAGTCATACCTTGGTTATGACTAACATTGTTGGAAGCATCGATAAAGAACACCCTTACAACAGATTATTCTATTTTTATAATGCTATGGACACCATCTGTTCTAAGTGAGATGGTCTTATATGGAATGGTTTCTATTCTTTAAAGTGTGACTTTAGATCAGCTATACACATATAGTTTTTAAAAAGACAAGAAATGAAAATCTATAGTTTTCAAAATTGTGCAGTCATTGTAAGTGCAGCCCACTATTTCAATCTAGGCTCATAAAAAGTATAGGATTCACACTGGAGCTGTACTATTCTGATTCAGTGGATGAAAATATGTAAGGACCAGGTGATCAGTAAATTTGCTTTGAGATTGTGTCTCCTAGTAATATCAAAAGCTGTACCCAAAATCTGACCAATATGACTGCCCTAATTTGAGTTGAACCAGAGACACACCAATGAACCTTCAAAAATGGACAGGGAAAAGCCCATAGGTCCTCAATCCTACTCTAAGAACCAAGACAACAGAGGCAAGCTGAGAGTAGGAAAGATGGTCTTCTCAAGGGAGGAGAGAAACAATTGATTGTTCATTGCCCCGTGGTCAGTCCTGAGAACATACATACAAGTAAAATTATACAGGCTGAACAGTTTATATTTAGGAATATATATGTATGTGCATATACACATATGCATGCAATAAAAACTAGTGAAAACAAGAAGCCATGCACTTCAAGGAGAGTGAGGAAGAGTATACTGGAGGGATAAAGGGAAGAAAAGGGAGAGAGAATTTTAATTATATTAAAGTATCAAAAATTAAAATTAAAATCTTAAGCATATCTAATATTATTATTTCTATTGTCTAAAATATCTTATTTGAAAATTGAAGATGGGGGCTATGGTGTAATGCAGTGGAAAGTGAAAGATACAGGAGAAATTTATCTGGGGAGGGAAAAGAGGAAGCATTGCAGACAGAATGGGAGGGAGTAGAGACAAATCAAACTACAGAGTTTTGAAAACCTAGAGACTGAAGGAGCTGAAGGGAAATGCAACCCCATAGGAAGAACAACAATATCAACTAACTGTACCACCCAAATCTCCCAGGGACTAAACAACCATCCAAAGAGTACACATGAAGAGGTCTACGACTCCAGCTACATATGTAGCAGAGGATTGCCTTATCTGGCATCAATGGAAGGGGAGGCCTTTGGTCCTGTGAAGATTGAATTCCCCAGCATAGGGAGATGGTAGAGGGGTAAGGCAGGAGTGGGTGGGTGAATGGGTAGAGGAGCACCCTTATAGAGGCAAAGGGGAGGGAGGATGAGATGGGGAGGTTGCAGAAGAGACACTGGGAAGGGGTCAACATTTGAAATGTAAGTAAATAAAATAACCAATATAAAAGAAAAACTACTAGAGCAACATCATTTTATGTTTACTTAAGTGTGTGTGTGTGTGTGTGTGTGTGTGTGTGTGTGTGTGTTGAAATAATTCCACTTGAGGCTATGATGCTTCCCCAAGAGCCATGATCTATCTCAAGAAATTCCTAGCACCAGGCATGAAAAGCCTCTCTTTGAGTTGGTAGTCATGGGAGTTGAGAAGACTTCATGGTCTGGATTGTGCTAGCTTCTTCTAAACATGACACAGAAACTATAAACATTAAGTCTCAAAAATAGATTCCATTAAACAAGACATTCACAGGGACATTATTAGTTGGCATGACGATGTGTGATGAGAAATCTCATAAGGATGTATCTCCAGATGAATAGCTACATGTAATTAATGGCTATTGACAAAGGTAGAGGCCGTCTTCTTAATCATGAACCCCTTATTACATTATGGAATATATGTATAATATGTAGCCAATAAGTTGAGTGTGTATGCATGTGCTAAACAACATTTTATTAAGGAAAGTTTAATAATTTGTGAATGAGTGAAGGAGTGGCATGGGCAAAATTGCAGGGGAGCTTGGGAGAGTGGAAATGATGTTAATTCAGTACTTACACGAAATCCTCAAAAACAATAATTTAAAAAAAAAGAAAGAAAAGAGCTATTGCTTTAGTCAGGGTTTCTGTTCCTGCACAAAACATCATGACTGTGACCGAGAAGCAAGTTGAAGAGGAAAGGGTTTGCTCAGCTTACAATTCCACATTGCTATCATCACCAAAGGAAGTTAGGACAGAATTCATACAGGTCAGGAAGCTGGGGGCAGGAACTGGTACAGAGGCCACAGAGGATGTTGCTTGCCGGCGTGTTCCTCTGCCTTGCTCAGCTTCCTTCTTTATAGAAGGACTTCCAGCCCAGGGACAGCACCACCTACAATGAGATGTAGGTGGGCCCTCCCGAACTTGATCACTAATTGAGAAAATGCCTTACAGCTGGGACTCATGGAAGCATTTCCTCAAGGGAAGCTCCTTGCTCTGTGATGACTCTAGCTTGTGTCAGGTTGATACACATAACCAGCTGGTAATGTGTATTGATTCAAAAACAAAATTTTAAATTACATTGCTGTTTTTCTATCTATTTATTAGCATTGGATACATAAAGAAAAATATAGTTTAATGGGGACAATTAAAATTTGAAAATCAAACATTCAATTAAGGTGATCAATGTACTATGTATAATGAACAAATAAATGTATTTACTATTGAAAATTTTGGTGTGATTTAATTATTTGCTCCATCATAATATGTATTATGTTATTTAAATGAATTAATATTTTTAAGTAATTCTTAATACATTTTATATACTATATAACTAAAATGTCTCTTCATATTACTCCTGACATCTTAACATTTGAATTTCTATAAAATTGCTTACATTTTGACATGTAAAGTTTTCTATAAAGTGTTACTATAAAATATCATGTACAAATATTAATATATCTTTAATTAGAAATTTTGTTGACATTTAAAGAACCACAAGCCTACTCCATTGTAGAACAGCATGAGTTCTGAAACCTCACATGGCTTGATTAAATGATGTGTGACCTCAGTGCAATTTACAAGGATATCCTTTTTTTCTGGAGGCAATAGGTCATAATGATGCAAAACTTCTTCTCCACATGGTTCTTATTATGTTTTAAATATTCATCCACCAACTTTTGCATCTTAAATTTTACTCACATATTATTCCACAATTGAAATCCTCACAAGTCTTTATACTTACATACATACTTACATATTTATATTTACATATATATATATATATATATATATATATATATATATACATATACACACATACTGACCATGCTTGCCTGTAAAATTCATGATAGGTTTCACTAAATTATCCTACTTATTTTCTCCTTACAGCCAAGCAGTAAAATATGCCCAAAGAGAAACACGTAATATATTGTCCAGTATCACTTTTATTATTATGGTCACGAATTCAAAGTGGTGTTGAAGTCCTCACAGAAACAAATATTTCAATGACTGGAGACATTTCGTCACTTTCAGGCAGTGTCATAGACTTTTCTCTCTGCCAAAACTTCTAAGAATTTCTTCTCCAGTCCCTCTCTCAATTTCATTAGGACTTTCTTTATCATTCTACCAATTATGATACATTCAAGATAATCTGCACAAGTGTTATTTTGGATTCACAATCAACCTGTGTGTATCTCTGTACCAGATTGTCCTCACTCATAGTGTGAGTGAAATGGATCTGGTCTTGCTAAGACATTAGTGAGCTTGCCTTCAGGACCAACTCCCAAGTCCTACTTCATACCCACCTACCCCTATCCAGATAAGAAACACAGTTCTATAATTGTCTCAACCAACTCATACCATAAATGTGTCTTTTTCCTGGGGCCTTTTCTATATATAAACAAACAAATAGAAATTTCTCTGCAGCCAAACATCTCATATATATATATGTATGTATATATATAAAATACATACTATATATATAATACATACTATATATATAAAATACATACTATATATATAATACATACTGTATATATTACAGATATTACATATAATATATATACTAATTGTATATCTAGTACATACAATTAGTATATAATATACATATATGTATTTTACATACATATATACTAATTATATATATATAATTTGGATTTACAATCAACCTGTGTGTATCTCTGTACCAGATTGTCCTCACTCATAGTGTGAGAGAACTGGATCTGGTCTTGCTAAGACATCAGTGACATTATTATATATATATAATTCTGTCTCCAGTGCCCATATCTTCTCACTTCCCATTGTACTTAGAATAAAATCACTTGGAATGTTTCTGTACTTATCATCATGTCTAACTTCTCTTTCCTCTGGTTTATAAACCTAATGTGCTGAGTTTCTATTGCTAAAAACATCCATAGGATTTTCCGTGACAGTTCCATTGATGAACAGTTCTTGTCTGATTCAGACATGGTTTTGCAGTTATGTAGTCCATGAAAGCACAAATAGTTACATTGATCATTTCTCCATCCCATGTATGAAATGTAATATCATTATGGGACTTGCAAGCTTTTCTATTTAAATTATTGCTCTCTGTTCTCTTTACAAATTTTGTTGTTTTGTTTGTTTCTTCAATAATCCTTAAGTGTTTTCTTTAACAAATTTATTAATCACTGTCTATAGTTTCAATTTCTTATTTGCTAAAGTTCTTTTTCAGTAAAAGGAAAACTTGTTTGAATTGTAGAATAGATGAATCAGAATGGCTAGAGAGTTTACTCTGGGCTGTGGCATTTGTTGTACTTCCAACAAATGTACTTCCAACTTTTTTTTTTTTTTTAATAATGAGAGGTCATTTTATTGATACTTTTTTTTATTCGATATATTTTTATTTACATTTCAAATGATTTCAGTTTTTCTGGCTTCCCACTCCCCGAAAGTCCCATAAGCCCTCTTCCCTCCCCCCATTCTCCCATCCACCCCTTCCCACTTCACTGTTCTGATATTGCCCTATAATGCTTCACTGAGTCTTTCTATAATGAGGGGCCACTCCTCCATTCTTCTTGGACATCATTTGATGTGTGGATTATGTTTTGGGTATTCCAATTTTCAGGGTTAATGTCCACTTATTAACACCATGATTGACCTTTTGAGACTGGGTTACCTCACTTAGGATGATATTCTCCAGCTCCATCCATTTGTCTAAGAATTTCAAGAATTCATTGTTTCTAATGGCTGAATAGTACTCCATTGTGTATACATACCACGTTTTTTGTATCCATTCCTCCGTTTAGGGATACCTGGGTTCTTTCTAGCTTCTGGATATTATAAATAGGGCTGGTATGGACATAGGGGAGCATGTATCCTTATTACATGCTGGAGAATCTTCTGGGTATATGCCTAGGAGAGGTATAGCAGGATCCTCCAGAAGCGATGTGCCCAGTTTTCTGAGGAAGCTCCAGACAGATTTCCAGAGTGGTTGTATCAATTTGCAACCCCACCAGCAGTGGAGGAGTATTCCTCTTTCTCCACATCCTCGCCAACACCTGCTGTCTCCTGAGTTTTTAATCTTAGCCATTCTGACTGGTATAAGGTGAAATCTCAGGGTTGTTTTGATTTGCATTTCCCTAATGACTAATGATGTTGAGCATTTTTTAAGATGCTTCTCAACCATCTGAAGTTCTTCGGGTGAAAATTCTTTGTTTAGCTCTGTACCCCATTTTTCATAGGGTTATTTGGTTTTCTGGGGTCTGTCTTCTGGAGTTCTTTGTATATATTGGATATTAGCACTCTGTCAGATGTAGGGTTGGTGGAGATCTTTTCCCAATTTGTTGGATGCCGATTTGTCCTTTTGATGGTGTCCTTTGCCTTACAGAAACTTTGAAATTTTATGAGGTTCCATTTGTCAATTCTTGATCTCAGAGCATAAGCTATTGGTGTTCTGTTCAGGAACACCAATACCTTACCCCCTGTACCGATATCCACAAGGGTCTTCCCCAGTTTCTTTTCTATTAGCTTCAGAGTGTCTGGCTTTATGTGGAGGTCCTTGATCCATTTGGAATTGAGCTTAGTACAAAGACATAAGGATGGATCAATTCTCATTCTTCTGCATGCTGACCTCCAGTTGAACCAGCACCATTTGTTGAAAAGGCTATCTTTTATCCATTGGAAATTTTCAGCTGCTTTGTTGAGGATCAAGTGCCCATAGGTGTGTGGATTCATTTCTGGATCTTCAATCCTATTCTATTGATACACCTGCCTGTCACTGTACCAATACCATGCAGTTTTTAACACTATTGCTCGGTAGTATTGCTTGAGGTCAGGGATACTGATTCCCCCAGAATTTCTTCTGTTGTTGAGAATAGATTTAGCTATCCTGGGTTTTTTGTTATTCCAGAGGAATTTGAGAATGGCTCTTTCTAACTCTGTGAAGAACTGAGTTGGAATTTTGATGGGTATTGCATTGAATCTGTATATTGCTTTTTGCAAAATGGCCATTTTAACTATATTAATCCTGCCAACCCATGAGCATTGGAGATTTTTCCATTTTCTGAGGTCTTCTTCCATTTCTTTCTTCAGAGAGTTGAAGTTCTTGTCATACAGATCTTTCACTTGTTTGGTCAGAGTCACACCAAGGTACTTTATATTGTTTGTGGCTATTGTGAAGGGTGTCATTTCCCTAATTTCTTTCTCAGCCTGCTTATCCTTTGATTATAGGAAGGCTACTGATTTGCTTGAGTTGATTTTATAACCTGCCACTTTGCTGAAGTTGTTTATCAGCTGTAGAAATTCTCTAGTGGAGTTTTTTGGTCACTTACGTAGACTATCATATCATCTGCAAATAGTGATATTTTGACTTCTTCCTTTCCAAGTTGTATCACTTTGACATCCTTATGTTGTCTAATTGCCCTAACTAGTATCTCAAAAATCAACAAATCCAGGAATTGGTTCTTTGAGAAAATCAACTAGATAGATAAACCCTTAGCCAGACTGACCCAAGGGCACAGGGACAGTATCCACATTGACAAAATTAGAAATGAAAAGGGGGATATAACAACAGAAACTTAGGAAATTCAAAAAAAAAATCATCAGGTCCTACTACAAAAGCCTATACTCAACACAACTGGAGAATCTGGAGGAAATGGACAATTTCCTAGACATATACCAAATACCAAAATTAAATCAGGACAAAATAGATCATCTAAACTCTCCCATAACCCCTGAAGAAATAGAAGGGGTAATAGGAAAAAAAAACCCACAGGACCAGATGGTTTCAGTGCAGAATTCTATCAGACCTTCAAAGAAGGCCTAACACCAATAGTCTTCAAACTATTCCACAAAATAGAAACAGAAGGCACTCTACCCAACTCCTTCTACAAAGATACAATTATGCTGATACCAAAACCACACAAAGATCCAACAAAGAAAGAGAACTTCAGACCAATTTCCCTCATGAACATCAATGCAAAAATACTCAATAAAATTCTTGCCAACCGAATCCAAGAACACATAAAAAACGATCATCCACCATGATCAAGGAGGCTTTATCCCAGGGATGCAGGGATGCTTCAATATATGGAAATCCATCAACGCAATCCACTACATAAACAAACTCAAAGAAAAAAAAAAACACATGGTCATTTCATTGGATACTGAAAAAGCATTTGACAAAATCCAGCATCCTTTCATGCTTAATTTCTTGGAAAGAACAGGAATTCAAGGCCCATACCTAAACATAGTAAAAGCAATATACAGCAAACCAGTAGCCAGCATCAAACTAAATGGAGAGAAACTTTAAGCAATCCCACTAAAATCAGGGACCAGACAGGGCTGCCCCCTGTCTCCTTATCTTTTCACTGCTTCTGTTCTTAACCACAAGGCATGGCTCAAAACCTCCTTTGCCTCTTGCTCCTGGGCTTGGCTGCCCTCCTCTGGCCTCTGTAAACACTGCATACACATGGAATATATACATGTTTATATATTTTTGATTAAATATATAAATATATTAATTATAAAACAAGTTTAAAATAAATAAATAAAAGTTCCATCTAATTGAAGAAAATATCAGTGATAACTTGTCAAGCCCTTCCCACTCATCTGTGTGAAAAATATGGTTGCTGGCTCTGGAGTTCACCATGATAAAAAGAATTCTTGACTTCTGGACACTAGTCTTATAGAAAGGTAAAATAACAATAACATATATTATATGGATTATTAGATGAAAACTTCCTCAAAGGGAATAAAAGAATAAAGAGATCAAAGATAAAAGTAAATTTATAGGTAGCTTACACCAATATTTTTTTGTGTATATATGTGTGTGTGTGTGTGCCATAGCAAAAACCAAAACAAACAAAAAGAATTTCAAAAATTAAGTTGTTATAATATGTTATTGAAAGTTAACTCATTTAATTTAAATCATTTTCATGACCATATTTTGGTAATACCCAATAAATCTATCTAATTTACTGGATGTTTAAGTAACTGGATTTGTAAATCTAATGATCTGTACTTTCAAAGTTTTATATCCACAAATATATTGCTTAATCCACAAATTTGCTATTCTCAGAGACAGATATTAAATGTACATACAAATGTATACATATACATACAATGTATTTAAATATATTATACATAAATATTTTTATACATGTATACATTCCTTTTGTTGAATACCAAAGAGTTAATTAGAAAGCATTCTCAAAGAAACAGGATTCAATCTGGAGTTTTCTAATACAATTTAAGGCTTTTTTGCTTTCAATATTTTAAATTTTTATTCTTAGTATTATGTATAATTTGTCATATATATTTATACATATATACAAATAATATAGATTTTATTTGTTACATCTATTAGTTTCTACTACAGGTTAGTTGAAAAGCAATTAATATTGTATTGATTTTTGTAAACTTCAATTAAAATATCACATTAATTTTGTTACCTGTTGATATTTTCATTTTTTTATTTTAATTTAATTACATTTCAAGTGTTATCCTCTTACCAAGTTTCCTCCTATCTCAGAAAACCCCTCTCCCTATCCTCCTCCCCCTGATTCTATAAGGGGGTTCCTCCACCCACTCACTCACTTCTACCTCCCTGCCCTTGATTCCCTTACACTTTCAAACATCCATCAAACTTTCTTAGGACCAAGGACCTCTCCTTCCATTGCTGTCTGACACGGCTGTCCTCTGCTGCATATGCAGCCAGAGCCATGTGTCCTCCTTGGTTGGTAGCCTAGTCCCTGGGAGCTCTAGGGGAAGGGGGTCTGGTTGGTTGATATTGTTGTTCTTTCTATGGGTTTGTAAATCCCTTCAGCCCCTTCAGTCCTTTCTCTAACTCCTCCATTGGAGACCCCACACTCAGTGCAATTGTTGGCTGCAAGCATCCGATTCTGTATTTGTAAGGCTCTGGAAGGGCCTCTTAGGAGAAAACTATATCAGGCTCCTTTCAGCAAGCCTTTCTTAGCATCCACAATAGTGTGAGGCAACACTCCATTTTCTTATGCCTTGTCCAACCTGTAAAGTATTGATATCGTTAGACTTTAAATATCACGTATTTTGCAGAATCTGCCAAATTAAATTACTGTAAGTCCTGTTTATGCATACTGTTAGGACAACAGTAAAGGTTGATTCTTACTATTTCAATTTTATCAAAGAGAAAAAGTGAATAACCTCTTACTTAGGAAAAAATTGATTTGAAAATCAGAAGTTGAATACAGCCATGTACATAAGAACATTCTTCCTCTGGAGTTTGAGGAAGAGTAAAATTGAAGAGAGGAAGGTAGCTGTTTTATTCACAGGTATTTGAGAAGAGGACCTTGTTCTGGGAGCATATTGTGTTAGGATTCCCTCTAAGCTCCACCCCACAGTTGCCTGGCAACAACCAGGTATGCCCCACCCCACAGTTCTCTGGCAAAAGCCAGGTAGGCCTGGCCCACTATAAGAGGGGATTCTTGGCCCCTGCCTTCTCTCTTGCCTCTTGGCTCTCTTATTCTCTTGTTCTCTCTTGCCCTGTTGGGCTTTTTTCTTCCCCCTTCCCTTACCCCCTCTCTCCAAGTGGTCATGGCCGACCTCTATTTCCCAACTCTCTCCTTCTCTCAGCCTTTCTCTGCCTGTTACTCTCTTAACTCTTCTCCCCATGCACTGAATAAACTCTATTCAATGCTATACCATTGTGTGTGTGGTCCTGTGGTCCTTCGGGGGGAAGGGATGCCTGGGCATGGGCCCACTGAGGCATCCCCTCCCCCAACACGCCCATAGAACATATGCAACTTTCTCCTTTTATCATCACAACATGTTGTACTTTTATCTTAATCAAAGAGAAACAATCAACTGTCTCCTGTGAGTGCAAGTAGACCTAACAGTCCCGAAACATATGTTGAAACAGTGTCTGTAGAGGAAGAGAACTTGAAAGCTCTGAGCTACCTAGCAGACAGGTAGGTTATTAGACTGTCACTGCATCAGGCTTAGAGGGCTGTCTAAATTATACTGCATGCTCTTGCTAATCCTCAGATGTTTCACCGTTGAGTGTGAGGTGAATAAAAGTGATGAGTACTATTTCTGGACTTTACTTATAAATTGTAGGTTCTGATTGTAGGTTCTGAATCTTTTCTCTCCCTTAATCATCAGGAGGGAATAGTTATAAATGCTCTCCTTGTACCATCAGTGGATGTTACATGTAGAGACAGCAGCCCACAAATTCTTGCCACCTACCTATTTTGTGAAATAGAAATCAACTTCTCTTAGATAATTATATTTTTATATCATTTTACTACAGCATTTTATAACCCAAACTTTTTTTAAAAAATCTAAAATTCTATACCTTGTCTTTTGCAGTCAGTAAATCCCTCCTATTTTCTCTTCTCCCACAGCACCAAATCTGCTTAAAGTTTCTCATTCTACATTAAATTGTAATTCTACAATAAACCCTTTTGACATGATCCTCTAGTTTGTCTCTTGCCAAACTGAAAGAAAACAACATCAGTTTTTACTGTACATATCTGCTTGTTTGGATTCATAAGATGATTTTTTTTTTCAGAATAGAATCCTACTTTCTAATTTGCTGTTACCGACATCAAACAATATGAATCAATCTTTGACTATGCCTCATCTTCGTTTAACTTTCCTGATCTGTAATGCCCTATAATATTTTCTTTACACTTCAGTAATTAGCCATACATTGAACTAGAGAACACAGCTTTCTACTTATCAGATTTATTGCTGTCACTAGGCCCTGGTCTCCATTGTTTTAGAAGATCTAATTAGAAAATATTTTTTTACTATGCTATCTGCCAGGTTTCTAACTCAGTATAGTCTTTCTAAGTGACCCAGGACAAACTTCCTATTTTTCTTCTCTCCGAGAAAGCATAGCCTCCTAACTTGAGAATCTCTTGCAGAAATTATTTTATGTCCAGAAGACATGAAACGTGCTCTCATGCTAGGTCAGAATAGTTAACAAACACCAGTGACCTGGCATCCTAGTTTCATGCCAGCTCTTAAAGGTCTACTGCTATTCATTTCAATAGAATGAGTGCGCTCTGAGTTCTACTGTTCTCTCCTGTGCGCTTTTATATTTGAATAGCTTTTCCTTAACAGCTTTGCTTTGCACAGTGACAGCTTTGCACTGCCGCCCTTAACGATCCTCGAACTTATATTTCAGTGGTGGTTTTTCTTCTTAACTCCTACTTCAAATTTTCTAATGGGTGCTTTTAGTTAATCAATCCTTAATTTGTACATTCAGTAAATTCTTTGAAGCAGTTCCTAACTGAAGATCTAATTTCAGCTGATTTCTATATAGTGGAATAGTTAAAAAGCATCAAAGTTTTAGAACCCAAGTCTTTCGCTGCCATGAGGACATGTTGCAGAAATAAAGCTGAGGTGCATTATTTGGAAACGTCTCTTAACTTTGTGGTAATTACAAAATCTGGAACAAATGCACATAAGAAGATTGTGGACTTAGTTTTCTGTTAATTCTGCTCTTGCGATAGACTACTGTGACACAAGGCCACTTGAAGGAGACAGGGCTCAATGCCAGCTTACACTTCTGAGGGGATACAGTCCATCATGGCAGAAAAATACAGGAGCAGAAAACTGAGGCTAACCTAAGAATCAGAAAGCAGAGTGGGCACATTGCACAGGCACGTAGGAAGCATAGGGGGGGAAAGCAAGTGAAATTACGCTATAAAACCATAGAAACTACCTGCTGCGACATAGCCTTCCCAGGAAAACTCTAGTTGTTAAATAATTACTTCTTCAAAAAGCATCCCACCCTAGGAGCGACATGTTCAAGCCCGTGAGCCTGTGAGACACATCATATTCCAACTAGAAGTTGGAAAATCAGTAAACCCAAGGGTGTGTTTTTACAAAGCCAGAACAAATGAACTGTTTGTTTCACTAGTACATATATTAATCTTTTTTTTTCTTTTGGGTAAAGGGGTCTCCTAACTAATTTAGCTCTTACCTGAAGAATTAGCATAATCCAATTTAAATTATAAACGTGATAAAGATTGCAATAAGAACAGGAAAACTTCACATGAGCACGAGCAAGAGAAATCACACACTGCCACACAGTTTCCCCACTAGTTATGAGTTCCCTGAGTAACGGGATCCAAAAATGTTAGAGGAACAAACTGATGATGAACCAGATTTATCTGATTCTTGGAGGGGTAACAGAGAAAGAATAACATTTGAAATGTAAATAAAGAAAATATCTAATAAAAAAGAAAGAAAGAAAACAAGACATGTACAGGTAAGATGGCTCAGCTGTTAAAAACACTTGCCATGCAAACACAGAACCCACTATGGAAGAAAAATGACTCCTAAAATTTGTCCTCCGATCCTCACATATGAGTATTCTCGGCCTTTTGTCTTTCTCTCTCTCAAACACACACACACACACACACAGAGAGAGAGAGTGGGAGAGAGAGAGAGAGAGAGAGAGAGAGAGAGAGAGAGAGACTCATATAATGAGTAAAGATAAAGACTAAAAGAAAATAATTGTTTGAAAATTAGTGCAAGGTAGTGACCCCTTAGGCTATTTAAAATATTTCAGATAGTCCTTGAAAAAGCCAGCAATTTAATAAAGTATCTTCTATTTCACTGTGACTTCAGTGTTGCTCCTTTGCAGACTAAACAGAATGAGCAGGTGGATGTCAGGACTGAATATTTCCTGACTCCGTTTTCCTTCCGTCACACACTGTGCATGTTGACCAAGGTGACCTCAAGGTCTCCTTGGCACACTCTTTGAGAGGATGTACTTGACTCATCCCTGTCTGGCCTTGAATATCAAATGTATATTCAGTAAACACAGGGTGACCTTTTAGCTCTGCTCCATAGCATTGCAGATCATGTGCTTTGACACCTAAGGGTCATAGATGGCTGTTTGACAAGCTCTATCCTCCTTTTGTGGCTTCTTTATGAAATCCTTAATGTTAAAATAAGACCTTTCCCCTCGATCTTTCATTCTTGAAATTGTCTTAATTTTTATTCTAGGATTATATATATATATATAAATGTGGAATACACACACACATGTGTATATATATACACATATACATGTGTGTGTGTGTGTGTGTATTCCACATTTTGCGCAGAGTACAGTTAATTACAGAAGTTGTTTTTCTTATGGATTAGGTTCAATTTAAAAGGTCTCATTTACTTTAAGAAAATTAATGAATGAACACTGAAGTCATAGGACACTTTACTTTTGGCATGATTATATTTAGCTATATACATTATGTTATTTTCTTTTAATTTTGTCTTTAACAGATGGTCTTAAAATATATCCGAGTCTGGCTTCAAACACACGATCTTCCTTCTGCCTCCTCAGTGATATATCATAGATGTATAGGATTAAACCAAGGATAATTCAGTTTTTAAATTGAATACCTACCTAGATTACAGATATGTCTAATAGGTGAGTATTTGTTTTAAAAGTGGTTTGTTTCATTGTCATAGGTATGCTTGCTTATTTTAAGACATAATTATTCAATTCTCAGTGAAAAAGAAAGAGAGGAGCTAGCAAGACCATCGAAGAAGGGGTAACATTAAGAAGTTATCAGCCAGGCAGTTTTGGCGCATGCCTTTAATCCCAACACTTGGGAGGCAAAGGCAGGCAGATTTCTGAGTTCAAGGACAGCCTGGTCTACAGTCAGTTCCAGGACAGCCAGGGCTACACAGAGAAACCCTATCTCAAAGAACAAAAAATCAAACAAAAAGAAAAAGAAAAAAATAGAAGTTATCATAGGCAGGAAATTAGCTTAGTGATACAATATTACTAGTGAGACATAGCATGCTCGAGGCCCTGATTATGATCAGAGTTATGGTCAATAATATTATTTTAAAAATTTGGGATTTTACCTTAATGATTGAGTATAGCAGGTAGGAGGCCTAAAGTTTGATTACCACCACTTCAAAGAAAGAAATGAAGAATGTCTTTTAGTCTGAAGATTAAACAGCAACTAATACAAGGTAATAGTAACTCTCTTTAGCAGTGACACCTAATTATGGGGAAAATTATACTATATTATAGATAAAAAATATATTACCCTATAACTAAGGTAACAGATTTTAAAACAATGATTATGCCAATAGAGATGACTTACAAACTAATCAAAGTGTTTGTCATCTGTCTTAGTTTGTGTTTTATTGCTGGGAAGAGACACCAAGGGCATGGCAACTCATTTTTTATTCCATTATTTTATTTATTTATTCATTTTACATCCTAGTCATAGCTCCCACTGTCTTTCAAGTTCTTCCCTCCGAAGTCTCCCCTCACCCCCTCCTCCTCTCTCAGAAGGGGAGATCCCTGCTGAGTACTTGGCACCTCAAGTCACCACAGGACTAGGCATCTCCTCTCACACTGCAGCAAAACAAAGTATCCCAGTTAAGGGAACAGAATCCATATTCAGGCAACAGGGTCAGGGAAAGTCCCCATTCTATTGTAGGATTGACCCTCATGAAGACTAAGCTTCACATCTGCTATATACGTGCAGGGGACCTCAGTATAGCCCTCAGTATAGTATATGTATGCTTCTTGATTGGTGGCTCAGTCTCTGGGAGCCCCCAGGTACCAGGTTAGTTGATTCTGTTGGTTGGTCTTCTTGAGGAGTCCCTTTCCCTTTGGGTTCCTCAACCCTTACCCCAACTCCTCCACAAGAATTTCCAAGCTCCACATAATCTTTTCCTGTAGGTCTCTACATATGTTTTGGTCAGCTGCTAGGTGGAGCCTCTCAGAGGACAATTATGCTAGAATCCTGTCTGCAAGCATAATATAGCATCATTATGATAACGGCAAACATTCAGTTGGGTCTGGCTTACAGTTTCAGAGGTTTAGTCCATTATCATCATGGCAAGAAGGATGGCAGCCTACAGTCAGAGTTCTGTATCTTGATCCAAAGGCAGCCAGGAGGAGGCTTAAATTTCATTCTGGGTGGAGCTTCAGCATAGGGACCCCCAAAGCTGACCCCCCACACACACCGTGATACACTTCCTCCAACAAGGCCACAACCTTCTAATAGTGACACTTCTAATGCCAAGCATATTCAAACCACACAATCCAAGTCTGAAGACCTCAAATTCATTTCTGAATCAGGGGAAAGAACTGGGCATGGCAGCAGGTACTTAACAATCGCAGTGCTAAGAAGGCAGACACAGACAGATTTCTGGGGCTCATTGACCAGCCTGCCTAACACAGTCCGTGCATTCCATTTCAGATCATATAACTGGTTCAAAATAAAGTATATGGAGCCTGCAGTTGGCATCTGACCTCTAAAAGTAATGGCACGTATTACATGCAAGCACTTAACAGATGCCCCGTGCATATATCCATCTGTATTTACATATAATCTTCCCTCTCCACAAACATACAGTTAGTGATGACTCCCCTCTCATAACAGAGACTTAAGTCATATCTATTCTTTCTCCTCAGATTCCAGTTCACAACTCCACCAAACTTCATGCTGGAAAACCAAGGACTTTAATAGATTTTCTTACAGAAGATGAGTCATAGATTACTTGTAGAGGCGTGGATTCTCCTCCCTCAACTGGCTATTCCTAAGCCTTACACAGCAGAGACCTGTGCTTCCCTGTTCCCTGTACACATGCAGACAGAT
The DNA here is from genome assembly GCF_947179515.1 of Apodemus sylvaticus. Lineage (NCBI taxonomy): Eukaryota > Metazoa > Chordata > Mammalia > Rodentia > Muridae > Apodemus > Apodemus sylvaticus. The sequence goes on from NC_067480.1 coordinate 18,181,739, forward strand.
CTCCCTCCTCTAGTTTCCCCCTCCATATATATGAATATTTATAAAAAATAGGGATATATATATATGCACACACTCTCTAGAGTATATGTATAAGTACTCTTTCTAGAGTGCAAGTATATATACTCTCTCCAGAGGATATATACATATACACACACATATACACACATACACACTTTGAGAATATACATATATATGTATACACTCAAGCACTTTTTCCAGGACCCATACAGAGTTTCCAGGTGATTGGGGCAGCAAATACTTGGGTGAGGGTAAGTGAGACAAATTGCACACAAGTCCAGTCATGATGATCTTGTATAGCTTGATGCCCTCAAATGATCATGGCTTGACTGGAAGGACCATCATAACAGTGAGGGATTCTGTTCCTTCTGAATTCAGCATGATTTTTAAGGATTTATTCTGATAACCCTTTCTATCTAGGAATTGAAAATTTGATCTAGTTATACGAGCAGAAATAGGGAATCATTTTGTGGCATTTTGCATTGATTTTCTATTTGTAAAAATAAAGCAAAACATTTAAATGCTCATTTTGTTTAAAGATAAATATAATTTATCTTTATAACTTAAGAATCTTAAAGAGTACTACTTTGGGGATATTAGAACATTTTCATTTGCATGTTTTTCTATCAGGATTTGCTTAAATTTAAATGTATTGGGGTAATACAACAGAGTGTTTCTTTGACATGGAGCTATTAGGCTTGTGTGAGCCAATTTTCTGCCCACGAGGAAAAAATATTTAAGCAAATAATCAACAAAAATAGGAAAACTTGAGTACTGCTTATGGTGCAAAAGGTTTCCATCTGTGCTTACGTGGCACCATTACTTCAGTTTAAGACATGAACATTTAATGTGGTGGAAAATATAAATTAAAGCTGAGTTGTTTGCCTTCCTACAGCTAGTGAGAGAGAGAAAGAAAGAGAGAGACAGAGTCAGAGTCAGAGACAGAGAGATGTATACAGAGACAGAGAAATAGAGAGAGACAGAGAGAGGGAAGGGGGAGAAAGTAGGGGGAGAGATTAGACAGGAGAGAGAAAGGGAGGGAGAGAGGGAGGGATGGAGGGGGAAGGGGAGAGAGAGAGAGAGAGAGAGAGAGAGAGAGAGAGAGACAGAGACAGAGAGAGAGAGAGAGAGAGAGACAGAGAGAGAGACAGAGAGAGAGAGAGAGAGAGAGAGAGAGAGAGAGAGAGAGAGACTTGCCTCAAACCCAGAGTTCTTCCTTTCTTTGACCCTCAAGTGCTTGGATTAAAGCTGTGTCTCCCCACCTCATGGTCATATTTTCATACCATAAATATACATTAAATATTGTTATTCTTGGTTAAGTAATGAAGTAATTTCGTTTACCTTGGATATTATTGTTATGCTTTCATTAATTTAAGTGTGTTGAGATATCTGTTCAGCTAATTTATCAGTCTATTTTTCTAAGTAACTTAAGAATATTTAATCTGCAGTAGAATAAAATTATATCAGTCAAAATTGTGAAAATTTCATAATGGAAAATCTCTAGTGTTTTTCCATTGTGCCATGTTGATTTGGCGTGGATTCCTGATGTTCTGAGAGAATTCTGCAATGAATAAATTTAAAAATGTGGTTTGTAGAAATAAGGGGTGGTGCTGGGTAAAATGGCAATGTAAGCCATAGGACTCTGAGGTGCTTTGATGATGAATAATATATAGTCGCTTTTTCATTACTTAAGACTGCTGCTATCTCTCAGTCCCATCATTTTCTCTGATGATTCAAACAGGATATAAGTACAATGAAAAATATCTCTCAACATCAGATCAGGAAGAATAGAATCTGTCCTTAACAAATCATCAGGCAAGCACTGAAATGATTACGATTCAAGGAAAGATTAGCTAGCATTTTTCATAGATGAAAAAGAGAGCATTATAGTAGCATTATATTTATACCAATTTATAAGTTCTTTTTACTAATTTCTAAGATGCTAATATGGATAGAGAAAATGTGTTTATTTATTTATAAATACATGCATACTCTTCAATTTATCATAGCTTATATGTGAATGTATGCACCATAAATTGAAAATATCTTAAGCTTTATATTAATGTGCTGAATGGCATTGAAAAGCAAGGTGATGGTGGTAGTGACCAGGACCTGCAGGTCATTGTCGCTAGCCAGAATCATAGGACTGGGAAACCATGTGCCAATCCACAAAAGTAGGAAAGTGCGAATTTGACTTACAGTATCTGGAAAATGCTTATTGACTTTTTATTTCAAATTGTCAGAATGTAAAAATATGGAAAATGTCCTGTTACAATATTATGGGTCATGGACTAGTAGAGCCTCCTAGGTGACAGCTATATCCGACTCCAGTCAGCAAGCAATTGTGGGCATCGATAATAGTGTCTGGGTTTTGTAACTGTATATGGGATGGATCCCTAGGTGGGGCAGTCTCTGGTTGGTCTTTCCCTCAGACTCTGCTCCACACTTTATCTCTGTATCTCCTTCTGTGGATATTTTGTTCCCACTTCTAAGAAAAATCAGAGTATCCATATTTTGTTCTTCCTTCTTCTTGGGCATCATTTGGTATGCAAAAAAATGTCTTGGCAAATACAGAGGGGGCCACTCTCAGCCAGCCATTGAACTGAGTACAGGGTCCCCAATGGAGGAGCGAGGGAAAGGATCCAAGGAGCTGAAGGGGTTTGCAGCACCAGAGGAGGAAGAACAATATGAGTCATCCAGTACTCCCAGAGCCCCCAAGGACAAAACCATCAACCAAAGAGTACACATGAAGATAACCATGGTTCCAGAAGCTAGGCAGCAGAGGACAGCCTTGTTGGACATCAAAAGGAGGAGAGGCCCTGGGTCCTGGAAAGGCTCGGTGCGGCAGTGTAGAGGAATACCATGACAGGGAAATGGGAAAGGGTTGATTGGAGAACAGCAGGGAGGGGAGATGGCTTTTGGGGTTTTTTTGGGGAGGGGAGAACCACTAAATTTTAAATGTAAATAAGGAGTATATCTTATAAAAAAACAATATTATTGGTCAGAGACTACACACACACACACACACATTCAAAAGCATGAGTTTTCTGTAAGAAATTTACATGTATATTGGACAGTACAAAAGTAATTTACTTGGGAACATTGTACTTAGATTTAAGATTTAAGATGCTCTCTCTCTCTCTCTCTCTCTCTCTCTCTCTCTCTCTCTCTCTGTGTGTGTGTGTGTGTGTGTGTGTGTATCTTGATCAACAGAACTTCTGGGCATTCATGAAGGTTAATCTGTGAATTTCTGAATAGTGGAACTGCTCGGGATATTATACTAAATAATAGTTCATGAATGGTGTTCAGTTCTGTACTTGGGATAGCCATCACACCATTTCATTCATTATATGAACTTTCTACTGTTTCTAAAACAAATCACCATTTATCTAATGCTTTCAACAAAGCTATAAAGATTTATTATGCTCTACCTTAGTAGTTTTAAAATGCAATGTGGCAGCTGGGAGGAGTCAGTGTGCTCTGGTGAATCCAGCAGGCCCAGCGGCGGCGGGAGCCTTCAGGTGCCTGTTTTGGGATCTGAACAGCCTGGGCCACAGCACTCAGTCTCCAGGAAGTACAGGAGACCTGGTGTGCACCCAGAGGCAGACTGGGAGCGCACAGCTTGCATCGGTGGCACTGAGCTTAGGTTCCAGTCCTGAGGCCTCTGGCTGGAGCCCTCAGATCTCTCTGCTTCCAGACCCAGAACAGCCTGGGCTGCAACAGCACATCTTCAGGTCCTGCAAGAGGCAAGAGGGGTTTCCGGGAGGCCGGCTGGGAGGAGTCAGTGTGCTCTGGTGAATCCAGCAGGCCCCCCGCAGGAGCCTTCAGGTGTCTGCTTTGGGATCTGAACAGCCTGGGCCACAGCACCCTGTCTCCAGGCAGTGCAGGAGGTAAGCTGTGCACCAGAGGCCAACTGGGAAGAGGCAGCTTACACTGGTGAGTCCAGCATTGACAAGACCAACTAACACCAGTGAGAACTAGATGGCAAAAGGCAAACGCAGGAACGTCACTAACAGAAATCAAGGCAATATGGCAACATCTGAACCCAATTCTCCTTTAACAGCATGTCCTGGATACCCCATCACACCAGTAAAACAAGATTTGGATTTAAAACCACTGGTCATGGTGCTGGTACAGGAACACATGAAGGACATACTTAAAGAAATTCAGGAGAAAATGGATAAAAAGTTAGAAGCCCTTGCAAGGGAAACACAAAAATCATTGAAAGAAATTCAGGAGAATACAAAAGCCAATAATGAGGAAACACAAAAAACACTTAAAGAAATACAGGAGAACTTTGGTCAACAGGCTGAGGTCATGAAAGAGGAAACACAAAAATCTCTTAAAGAATTACAGGACAGCACAAACAAACAAGTGAAGGAGCTAAGCAAAACCATCCAGGATCTAAAATCAGAAGTAGAAACAACTAAGAAAATGCAAAGGGAGACAACTTTGGAGATAGAAAGCCTTGGGAAGAAATCAGGGGACATAGATGCAAATATCAACAACAGAATACAAGAGATAGAAGAAAGAATCTCAGATGCTGAAGATACCATAGAAACCATGGACTCAACAGTTAAAGAAAATGCAAAATGCAAAAAGCTTGTAACCCAAAATATCCAGGAAATCCAGGACACAATGAGAAGACCAAATCTAAGGATTACAGGCATAGATGAGAGTGAAGATTTACAACTTAAAGGGCCAGCAAATATCTTCAATAAAATTATGGAAGAAAACTTCCCTAACCTAAAGAGAGAGATGCCCATGAATATACAAGAAGCCTACAGAACTCCAAACAGACCGGACCAGAACAGAAATACTTCCCATCACATAATAATCAAAACACCAAATGTTCTAAACAAAGAAATAATATTAAAGGCAGTAAGAGAAAAAGGCCAAGTAACATATAAAGGAAGACCTATCAGAATCACAGCAGACTTTTCACCTGAGACTATGAAGGCTAGAAGATCCTGGGCAGATCTCATGCAGACTCTAAGAGAACACAAATGCCAGCCAAAACTACCATATCCAGCAAAACTCTCAATCACCGTAGATGGAGAAACTAAGATATTCCATGACAAAACCAAATTTACCCAATATCTATCCACAAACCCAGCACTACAAAGGATAATAGGAGGAAAACACCAATACAAGGAGGGAAACTTCACCCTAGAAAAAGCAAGATAGTAACCTTTCATCAAACCCAAAAGGAGTTAACCAATCAAATTTAAAAAATAACGTCAAAAATGACAGGAAGTAACAATCACTATTCCTTAATATCTCTTAACATCAATGGACTCAATGCCCCTATAAAAAGACATAGACTAACTGACTGGATATGTAAACAGGACCCTACATTTTGCTGCATACAGGAAACACACCTCAGGGTCAAAGAAAAACACTACCTTAGAATAAAAGGCTGGAAGACAATTTTACAAGCAAACAGTCTCAGGAAACAAGCTTGAGTAGCCAATTTAATATCAGATAAAATTGACTTTCAACCCAAAGTCATCAAAAGAGACTCTGAGGGACACTTCTTGTTGGTCAAAGGAAAAATACAACAAGAAGAACTCTCAATCCTGAACATCTATGCTCCAAATGCAAGGGTACCCTCATTCATAAAAGAAACTTTATTAAATCTCAAAGCACACATTGCACCTAACACAATAATTGTGGGTGACTTCAAAACTCAATGGACCGATCAGGAAAACAGAAACTCAACAGGGACACAATGAAACAAATTGAAGCTTTGGACCAATTAGATTTAACAGATATATATAGAACATTCTATCCTAAAGCAAAAGAATATACCTTTTTCTCAGCACCTCATGGTACCTTCTCCAAAATCAACCATATAATTGGTCACAAGATAGACCTCAACAAATATAAGAAGATAGAAATAATCCCATGCCTCCTATCAGATCACTATGGAGTAAAAGTGGTCTTCAATAGCAACAAAAACAGAAAACCCAAATACACGTGGACTCTGAACAATATTCTACTCAATGATACCTTGGTCAAGGAAGAAATAAAGAAAGAAATTAAAGACTTTTTAGATTATCATCCTAAGTGAGGTAACCCAATCACAAAAGAATACACATGGAATGCAATCTCTGATAAGTGGATATTAATTAGCCCAGAAGCCCTGAATACCCAAGGCACAAATTGCATAACAAATGACTCCCATGAAGAAGTCCTGATCCTGGAAAAGATCAATATAGCATTGGAAGGGAATCTAAGGAGAGAGAAAAGGGAGGGAGGTGATTGGAGAAGGGATGGAGAGAAGAAGGTTTATGGGATATATGGGGAGGGGGGATCCAGGAAAGGGAAAATCATTTGGAATGTAAACAAAGATTATAGAAAATAAAAATATTAAAAAAAAGAAAAAAAAAGAACATAATGAAAATGAAGACACAACATACCCAAATCTATGGGACACAATGAAAGCAGTGCTAAGAGGAAAACTCATAGCCCTGAGTGCCTCCAAAAAGAAAAAGGAGAGAGCATACACTAACAGCTTAATGACATACCTGAAAGCCCTAGAACAAAACGAAGCTATTTCACCCAGGAGGAGTAGAAGGCAGGAAATCATCAAACTCAGGGCCGAAATCAATCAAGTAGAAACAAAGAGAACCATACAAAGAATCAACAAAACCAGGAGCTGGTTCTTTGGGAAAATCAACAAGATAGATAAACTCTTAGTCAGACTAACCAAAGGACACAGAGACAGTATCCAGATTAACAAACTTAGAAATGAAAAGGGAGATAAAACAACAGAAACTGAGGAAATTCAAAAAATCATTAGATCCTACTACAAAAGCCTATACTCAACACAACTGGAGAATCTGGAGGAAATGGACAGTTTCCTAGACAGATATCCGACACCAAAACTAAATCAGGATCAAATAGATCATCTAAACAGTCCCATAACACCTGAAGAAATAAAAAGGGTAATAGAAACTCTCCCAACCATAAAAAGCATGGGACCAGATGGCTTCAGTGAAGAGTTCTATCAGACCTTCATAGAAGACCTAACACCAATACTCTTCAAACTATTCCACAAAATAGAAACAGAAGGAACTCTAACCAACTCGTTCTATGAAGCCACAATTATGCTGATACCAAAACCACACAAAGATCCAACAAAGAAAGAGAACTTCAGGCCAATTTCTCTTATGAATATTGATGCAAAAATACTTAATAAAATTCTTGCCAACCGAATCCAAGAACACATCAAAACGATCATCCACCATGATCAAGTAGGCTTCATCCCAGGGATGCAGGGATGGTTCAATATAAGGAAATCCATCAATGCAATCCACTACATAAACAAATTCAAAGAAAAAATCCATATGATCATCTCATTAGATGCAGAAAAAGCATTTGACAAAATCCAGCATCCTTTCATGCTGAAAGTATTGGAAAGAACAGGAATTCAAGGCCCATACCTAAACATCCTTAAAGCAATATACAGCAAACCGATAGCCAACATCAAACTAAATGGAGAGAAACTTGAAGCAATCCCACTAAAATCAGGGACTAGACAGGGCTGTCCTTTCTCTCAATATCTTTTCAATATAGTACTTGAAGTTCGAGCCAGAGCAATTAGACAACATAAGGAGGTCAAGGGGATACAAATTGGAAAGGAAGAAGTCAAATTATCACTATTTGCAGATGACATGATAGTCTACTTAAGTGACCTGAAAACCTCCACCAGAGAACTCCTACAGCTGATAAACAACTTCACCAAAGTGGCTGGTTATAAAATCAACTCAAGCAAATCATTTGCTTTCCTATACTCAAAGGATAAGCAGGCTGAGAAAGAAATTATGGAAATGACACCCTTCAAAATAGCCACAAACAATATAAAATATCTTGGTGTGACTCTAACCAAACAAGTGAAAGATCTATACTACAAGAAATTCAGGTCTCTGAAGAAGGAAATCAAAGTAGACCTCAGAAAATGGAAAAATCTGCCATGCTCATGGATCAGCAGGATTAATACAGTTAAAATGGCCATCTTGCCAAAAGCAATATACAGATTCAATGCAATCCCCATCAAAATCCCAACTCAGTTCTTCACAGAGTTAGAAAAAGCAATTCTCAAATTCATCTGGAATAACAAAAAACCCAGGGTAGCTAAAACTATTTTCAACAACAAAAGAAATTCTGGGGGAATCAGTATCCCTGACTTCAAGCAATACTACAGAGCAATAGTATTAAAAATTGCACGGTATTGGCACAGTGACAGACAAGTGGACCAATGGAATAGAATTGAAGATCCAGAAATGAACCCACACACCTATGGTCACTTGATAATTGACAAAGGAGCCAAAAAACATCCAGTGGAAAAAAGATAGCCTTTTCAACAAATGGTGCTGGTTCAATTGGAGATCAGCATGCAGAAGAATGCGAATTGATCCATTCTTATCTCCATGTACTAAACTTCACTCCAAGTGGATCAAGGACCTCCATGTAAAACCAGACACACTGAAACTAATAGAAAAGAAACTGGGGAAGACCCTTGAGGACATGGGCATGGGGGAAAATTTCCTGAACAGATCACCAATAGCTTATGCTCTAAGATCAAGAATTGACAAATGGGACCTCATAAAATTACAAAGTTTCTGTAAGGCAAAGGACACTGTTAAAAGGACAAAACGGCAACCATCAAATTGGGAAAGGATATTCACCAACCCTACATCTGATAGACAGCTAATATCCAATATATACAAAGAACTCAAGAAGTTAGTCCCCAGGGAACCAAATAACCCTATTAAAAAATGGGGTACAGATCTAAACAAAGAATTTTCACCTGAAAAAATTCGGATGGCCTAGAAGCACCTTAAGAAGTGCTCAACATCATTAGTCATTAGGGAAACGGAGATCAAAACAATCCTGAGATTTCACCTTACACCAGTCAGAATGGCTAAGGTCAAAAACTCAGGAGACAGCAGGTGTTGTCGAGGATGTGGAGAAAGAGGAACACTCCTCCACTGCTGGTGGGGCTGTAAGATTGTACAACCACTTTGGAAATCAGTCTGGAGGTTCCTCAGAAAACTGGACATGACACTTCCGGAGGACCCTGCTATACTTCTCCTGGGCATATACCCAAAGGATTCCCCGACATGCAGTAAAGGCACATGCTCCATTATGTTCATAGCAGCCTTATTTATAATAGCCAGAAGCTGGAAAGAACCCAGATGCCTCTCAATGGAGGAATGGATACAGAAAATGTGGTATATTTACACAATGGAATACTACTCAGCAATTAGAAACAATGAATTCACAATTTTTTTAGGCAAATGGTTTGATCTGGAAAATATCATCCTAAGTGTGGTAACCCAATCACAAAATAATACACATGGAAGGCAATCTCTGATAAGTGGATATTAATTAGCCCAGAAGCCCTGAATACCCAAGGCACAAATCGCATAATAAATGAACTCCCATGAAGAAGTATGGAGAGGGTCTTGATCCCAGAAAGGATTGATCTAGCATTGGAAGGGAATATAAGGACAGAGAAAAAAGAGGGAGATGATTGGAGAAGGGATGGAAAGAAGAAGGTTTATGGGACCTATGGTGAGGGGGGATCCGGGAAAGGTGAAATCATTTGGAATGTAAACAAAGAATATAGAAAATAAAAATATTAAAAAAAATTTGAGTGTTAAAGAAAAAAATATACAATGTGATTCAAGGTAAATTAGCACTACTGCATTTCCTCATGTAAAATTTATTTTCAAATCTTAATGCTTACTATCTTCTCTCTTTAAGGTCTATAAATATACACACAAACACACACACATACACACACACATTCGCAAACACACATGCACATACATATGCATACATACACACACCACACACACACAGAGACACAAATACACACATACTTTCATACACACACATACAATCATACACATACACACACACCAAACACGCACACACAGCAATACCACCACCACCACCATAACCCTATCCTTTTCTCAGTATTTACAAATATTCAAGTTTGATCAAACAAATACTTTAAATATTGGAGCTATCATTCACATATGAGTAGCAATTTATGATATCCTGGGCTTGGATTACCTCACTGTTATTATTTTGTAACTCCATTCAGTTTTTGAAATTTTATATTTCTTCAAAGACAAAAAATTCCACTATATAGGTACAATATTAATTTTTCTTTTTTTTGAAAAGCATGCTCTTTTATTGAAAAAGGAAGTATAAACATTTAATGATAAAATTGAAGATTTACATGGAAAGTATTTCTGATAAATTGGAAGAGATATATAGAAAAACATTACAATTTACAATTTTCATGGAAAATTTAAGAGTAAAGTAGTAGACATAAAAACAGTGCTAAATTAATTTACAAAGGAAGTAGAAATATTTTATGACAAACTGAAGATTTAAATGGAAAGTATTTCTGATAAAATTATAGAAAATATTGAAAACATGTCAAAATTGAAGATTATAGAAATTTTATGTAGATATAATAATGGTAGACATAAAAGTATTACTAAGTTGTTTGAAAGTGGAATTATAAACATTTTCTGATAAAGTTGAAGATTTACATGGAAAATATTTCGATAAAATTGAAGAAATATATAGAAAAACATGTTAAAATTGTCTATTTCATAGAAAATTATACAGAAAAAATGGTAGGTGTAAATATAATTCTAAGTTGATTGAAAGTGGAATTATAAGCTTTTCCAGAAGTTGGTGCATATCAAGGCTGATATCATTACTTAGCTATTGTAATTAGAACAGCAATGAACACGCTGTGCAATTATCTCTGAATAGAAAATAGAGTCCACTGGGGATATGGACAGGAGTTGATAACAAAAGCATATGTTAGTCTTATTTTAGGTCTTTTGAGATGTTATAAGAGAATACACTGGATATCCTTCCGTATAACTATCACTGCTGGTAAAATCATGGATGGACATTGGAGAAGAAACTACAGAACCTACTTTACTAAATTAAAATAGGTTCCTAAAAACAATCTTTAAACATTTTTCCTTATACCCACAGATAAATTTAGTCCTTAACCCATCACTAGGAAACAAAGATTACTACAGAAAACCACAACCAATCAAAATGCAGAGTTGTAGAGTCCAGTCCCAGTGGATATATCTACAAAACACTCCCACACTCAGGCTCAGAGAACACAGTGGGAAGATTGTAGGAGCCAGTGGATCATTAAGTTTGCTGTGAGATTGTTTCTCATAGTAATAACAGAAGCTAAGCATATAAAGTCGCAAGAACATGAATGCTCTAATGAGAAATGAGCCAGACCATTAACAGGCATGCCAAAGTGGGCGGTGAAAAGCCCAGCCCTGCACAAGGGACGATAGACAATTGAAACAAGCTGGGAGTGGGAAAAATGATCTTCCCCAGGGGAGGGAAAACAATGCTTGTTCCGTGCAAAATAATAAGCCCTGGAAACATGCATATGAGCAACAGTACACAGTCTCAGCAGATTATATTTAGAGATATATATGTGTAAGCAGATATAAAAGTGTGTGCAATATCAATGAATGAAAAAATGCACATGAATTCGAAGGAGAGAACCAAGGGGTATATGAGAGTGCTTGGAAGGAGGAAAAGGAAGGACAAAAATGTAATTAGATTATAATCTTGAAAAAAAATAAAAAGGACATTACAAAGGAGAAAGGCCAGAAACACTCACAGAAACATAATCATGTTTTGTTTTAGTAAATGTTGTGTGCCAATTTGTTGTACTAAATATTCAATCCCAATAATCCCATGCAAGAAACACACAACTCGGTTATAATATTTATAAGCTGTATGCCTACATTGGGCAGATATAGCCCTACACTACTCCATTCCCCAGCTATGTGATCTGTTACTTGTGGCTTCTTTAGGCCATGTGGTTCTGCTCCTTCTTCTTTCTACCTCCTCTTCTTTTGATTTACTCTCCTTGTTCTCCTCATCTTCTCTGCCTCTCTCCTTCCTCTCGTCTCCCTCTCTGAAACCTCCAGCCTCACCTTTCACCTCCATTGCCCAATCATGGGCTCTAGCTTTTGTTTGACGAATTAAAATGGGGACAGGTTCACATGAATTCACTTGAATACTTGATCCCCATCAGGGAAGAATGTCTTGAGGAAGTAGAATTAACTTCAAAATATGAACAGCATCTGGGCACTCTACAACAATGTTTAGCAACTAAAGAGCATGTTATCTAAAGCCTGGTGCTATCCTACTAGAACCCTAAAGGAAGAAGTTTAATTCTTCATTGAACATTCAGAGAATGGCCATGCATGACAGCACAGTTGCTTTACACAGATCAAATATTTTTACCATACAGGAAGAGGAACTGTGGAAAAGCTTTGCCATGGTGTGTACACAACTTTATGAATAATCTCCCCTAGTAAAGCTGGGCAGTGACACAAAACATAGGTCACAAAATTTCTTTTTTTTTTTCATTAGATATGTTCTTTATTTACATTTCCTGGTTTTCCTTCTGAAAACATCCTATCCCATCCCCCTTCCCCATGCTTACCATCCTACCCACTCCCCATTCCCTGTCCTGGTGTTTCCCCATACTAGGGCACTGAGCATTCTCAGGACCAAGGGCCTCTCCTCCCTTTGATGTCCAACAAGGCCATCCTCTGCTACATATGCAGCTAGAGCCATTGGTATCTCCAAGTGTACTCTTTGGTCGTTTAGTCCCTGGAAGCTCTCGTGTGTGTGTGTGTGTGTGTGTGTGTGTGTGTGTGTGTATAGTTTACATATGTATATATGTAAAACATAGTTTATTTTACATATATATGTGTGTGTGTAAAACATACTGAGTTAATTTTTGGTTTCTAATATCAGTAATTCTTTTCTTATAGAAAGGACCTTAATTCTAATCAGATCTAGCTCTAATCTTCTAAGAACTATGTCAAAATTGTGACGAGTCTTGAGAAATAAGTACTTACATTCAATGTCTGAGGGGCAACTAAGCACAACAAAATAACCTATATCACTCTGGGAGTCACTTGGATTACCTTGAACAATGACTCAAATAAATATCCTCAATGGGTACATATTTAAAATCCAGGCCTGTTTTATACTAAACTCCAAATTTCCAAAAAGTCCTTGAAGAAATGTCTTGCAAACCCCTGTCCTAGAGCTAGAATATTAAAAGACCTCTCATCCAGAATAAAAATTAATTGCTTTCTGCTTATATATTCCATTGTTGTAAGTGCCTGCACTTTCTTTCTGCTAATGAAAACAAAATTAACATTTTTCTAGGTAAACAACTTTTCCCTTGCATGTTTTTAAGTGGCTAAATGATTTTGTCACATATGTTTTTTTTATCAAGGATTTCACTTAAAAGTTTCTAATCTTTAACTTTCCAAAGCCTTGGAGTTTAATTTAGGTTGCCTCTGTTACAGCATTTCCTATTAGCAAGAAATAGCATTGTGCCAGATATTCTAATTGACATCTGCACAGTATCCTGTAATTCCTCATTCATCTGTCAGGTGAGTCTACTTCTACCATGCTATTTTTTAATTAATGAATCCCAGGGATACTGTTTTGCCTTTTGTGAAAGTGAAAAACAAGACAAGCTTCATCATTTATATAAGGAGAAAGACAATGCCCACCCTCCAGCAACTTGGACAATTTTGTACCAGTTCAAAGAAAGACGTTCAGTGATGCAAGCTTCACAATTAATACTGAGGAATCTTCTCAAATGCAAAATCTTGTTAAGGTATTTACCTTGCGTTATTTGGGAACCTACGTAAGAATAGCCTGAAGATTTATTGTTGGTTGACATCTTCCTCAGAGTTAGCACTGTGTGAATCTAGGAACAAAAACCTCAGGACTTCAGATACTGGTCTAAAGAACAGGATATGAGTCATATCGTTGGTCCAAAGTAGAAACTAGAGGCATAAAATTACTGACCTGAGAGGGGCTCTCTAATAAAGAACAAAGGCATATAGCATTTGCACCTTCTTCTAAGAGTTGAGCCCAATGACTCAGTCAGTCACCTACACACACAAAAAAATTCCATTTGTGGAAAGCTATTTATCCATATATTTTAAAAACAGCACAAAACTTACCTAAAGTGTGTGTGGGTGCTGTGTTCTCTCTAGTCACTGTTTACCCTCCCTGCTGGACAGTGTGTTCTCTTCTATAGAGCAATGAAACTCCTTCTCCTTTGTGCCACTTCTGGGTTCTTTCACTGGAAATCACAAAGGGAAGGAAGCCAAAGGGAGGGCGAGTGACACTTATTGCAAAGCGAAAAGTTTTTATGTTTAGCATGATTTATCATCATTAGTCACGTCGCACAAAGACCCAAGGGAACATTTAGAATGTCAGTGCCATTTGATTGATGGAGAATTTTAGAGAGAAAGAAAAAGATATTCCAAATCAAACCACCAAAAAATTTCCTTTCCAAGTTGATTCTACCTCTGCAAAGAATCCCTGCTGTTTAGGGGTGGGAAAGGTTTTCCCAGTGATGTTGCTACTGACAGTGATTCAGGCTGTCACACACACTCCTTCCTGCATGTCTTCATCAACAACCCTCACAGATCTCTCCGGCTTACTGAAGAATAGAAGACATGGAAACCAAAAGGAAGGATGGCTGGGAAAAAGGAGAGCTTCCTCAGCACCGAGTCATACATATAGCAGGAAACACAGTGAGTAGGAGTGACATGTATCATGGGCATGCATGGAAACGCCACAACAAAGAGGGTTCCTGTATATGGTCAGCAGATGCATTCTTTTCAAGTAGAGAATTCATAATGTTGAATTTGTATTATTATCACAAAAATCAAAGAGAAAATGAAATTCAAACATGAAAGAAAATATTTTGGCTTGCTATTTCCGACATTTTTTTTTCTGCTCTGTGAGCCGTGGGCTTTTGGGAAGGTAGGACTGCACAAGAGGGCATCGATGCATTGACAGAGGAAAGTGCTCACTCTGCAGTGGTCAGTCAATAACAATGTAGACAGGAAGGAGCTGCTGTTTTCATTGGACTCTGGCTATTTTTCCAATGAACTAACCTTCATGAACAGCGCTGATTTTTAATTATTAGAATCCAACAGCACTACCAGTTGGGAACCTAGTCCTAAAGTTTCAGGGAACATTTAAAACCCCACCCATGACAAAGGACTTTTGAATTGTACAGTGAGAAAGTGAAATAATTTTGTTCTTATTATTTCAAATTTTCTATTGTTTAAGGACATCATTTTGTTTTTAATATTGTGTTTTGTTTTGTTTTTAGTTTTTTTTAATTTATTGATATATTTATTTACATTTCAAATGATTTCCCCTTTTCTGGACCACCACTCCCCGAAAGTGCCATCAGTCCCCTTCCCTCCCCCTGTTTTCCCACCCAACCCTTCCCACTTCCCTGTTCTGATTTTGCCCTATACTGCTTCACTGAGTCTTTCCAAAACAAGGGGCCACTCCTCCGTTCTTCTTGTACCTCATTTGATGTGTAGATTATGTTTTGGGTATTCCAGGTTGCTAGGTTAATATCCACTTATTAGTGAGTGCATACCATGATTCACCTTTTGAGTCTGGGTTACCTCACTTAGTATGATGTTCTCTAGCTCCATCCATTTGCCTAAGAATTTCATGAATTCATTGTTTCTAATGGCTGCATAGTACTCCATTGTGTAGATATACCACATTTTTTGCATCCACTCTTCTGTTGAGGGATACCTGGGTTCTTTCTAGCATCTGGCAATTATAAATAGGGCTGCTATGAACATAGTAGAGCATGTATCCTTATTACATGGCAGGGATTCCTCTGGGTATATGCCCAGGAGTGGTATAGCAGGATCTTCTGGCATTGAGGTACCCAGTTTTCGGAGGAACCGCCAGACTGATTTCCAGAGTGGTTGTACCAATTTGCAACCCCACCAGCAGTGGAGGAGTGTTCCTCTTTCTCCACACCCTCTCCAACACCTGCTGTCTCCTGAATTTTTAATCTTAGCCATTCTGACTGGTGTAAGATGAAATCTCAGGGTTGTTTTGATTTGCATTTCCCTAATGACTAATGAAGTTGAGCATTTTTTAAGATGCTTCTCCGCCATCCGAAGTTCTTCAGGTGAGAATTCTTTGTTTAACTCTGTAGCCCATTTTTTAATAGGGTTGTTTGGTTTTCTGGAGTCTAACTTCTTGAGTTCTTTATATATATTGTATATTAGCCCTCTATATGATGTAGGATTGATGAAGATCTTTTTCCAATTTGTTGGTTGCCGATTTGTACTTTTGATGGTGTCCTTTGCCTTACAGAAACTTTGTAATTTTATGAAGACAGGGTCCTGTGCAGCCCAGGCTGGCTTCCCAAGTGCTGGGATTGTAGGTAGACACAGCCATACTTATCTGAATAAATTTGGTTTTAAATTTTTGTTGTTTTAAATATTTTATTGATTATATACTAGTAATTCATCTTTTTATTAATTATTTTATGTATTTACATTTCAAAAGTCCACCTTCCACTCCCTCCTCCACTAACCCCATACCCTATTCGTCATTGCCTTTGCTCTAAGAAGGTGCTCTCCCATCCACCCTCCCTCTCCCACCTCATCCTCCTTCTATCTTCCTTCTCTGGAACATCAAATCTCCCCTCCCACTGAGGCCAGACAGGCTGTCACCTGTTACATATTCCAGCTCATATAACTGTCATATTGGAGCCAGGAACTGGTCTAGATATATGCTCTTTGGTTGGTGGCTTAGTCACTGCAAGCTCTGAGGGTTTCAGTTAGTTGATACTGTTATTCTTCTGATGGGGTTGCTCCCAGGGACACCTCAAATTTTCTACTATTCAAATTTGAACACAAGGCCTAAAATCACTTTTACAGTGATTGCAATTTTGCAACAATTGTCTCTAAATAGCTTGTGGCTAGGCATGATGGAACTTGGCCTTAACTGATTGGATATAATCATAGAAGATAAACAGATCTTCAAATAAAGAAGACCTAAGAGAAAGCCAGACATGATCACTCATGACCTAATGACAGTAGGGGAATCATGAGTTTGAGATCAGTCTGAACTGTCTAGCGAGACTTGTACTCAAGAAATAAACTACCAAAACACCAAATCTTCAATGTTTTAGAAATGACATAAAGCAAGACACAAACTTAAGAAAAGTCTAGACTAATGTATCATAACATACTAAACTTACAGTAATTTGGGAAGTATTGATATAACCATTCCAATTCTAAACATTTCAATCTGGTCTACAGCAGTAAAAATCAATTTTTCCAAAAAGATGAAGCAAAAGCAATTGGAATAAGGCATGTAAATTCCACCAGTCAGTAGGAAAACAGTCAGCTTCATACTTAAGTACATAATTGGATATTTCCAATATAGAAGTTGTAAATTTAAAAATCATCACTGGTGAGATAGAATTGTACCTAACAAGCATATTATTAAAATGATGTCTATTTGAGATAAGCCAGCTTAAAAATAATAAAGAAATGAGTATAGGATCAAAACTAATAACATTAAACATTTACTGAAATGACTCATGACTGTATCTAAAACATCTTAAAGTTCATATAATTAAAATTTTATTGACATTTCTGAGCAATGACTCTTCAGTCACAATTTCTGAAAATGTGAATGTGTTTTGTTTTGTTTTTCTGATTTGGGAACATTGCTTTTACCTGAATTGCTTTCGAAAAGCTTATTTATTTTTGTTTTTGTTTTGCTCTAGTACATTCTTATTGCAGACATCTAATAGCTATCCTTAAAGTAGATATGTAATTTAATTATAAACAATAGTTTCATTTATGGAAAATATGAATGCCAATCAGATCAGTTTTTCTATATTTTGAAGTAGTCTTTCTAACTTGGGAGAAAGCAAAGTACATTTTTATGTTTATTTTGTATGCTTTTGTAAAACATATGCTTTTATATATCTTTGCATTCAGAGAGAAAAAGAAACATAGATGAAGATCAACACATCTTAGTAGAATTCAGAGGCCTGTCATGAAATTTTATCTGACTATTGAATTTTCTGTTTTGGATGGCTCTTTATCTTTATGTTTGACTTAAACAGTATTAGAAATGACAGCCTTGTATATTTGTTTTCACAAAGAGACATTGTATGGGCTGGTTTTGTGTATCAACTTGACACAAGCTGGAGTTATCACAGAGAAAGGAGCCTCCCTTGAGGATGCCTCCATGAGATCCAGTTGAAAGGCATTTTCTCAATTAATGATCAAGGGGGGCGGGTGTGGGAGAGGGCCTATTGTGGGTGGTACCATCCCTGGGCTGGTAGCCCTGATTCTACTGGGCATATATCCAGAGGATTCTTCAGCATGCAATAAGGACACATGCTCAACTATGTTCATAGCAGCCCTATTTGTAGTAGCCAGAAGCTGGAAAGAACCTAGGTGTCCTTCAACGGAGGAATGGATACAAAAAATGTGGTATATTTACACAATGGAGTACTATTCAGCCATTAGAAACAATGAATTCATGAAATTCTTAGACAAATGGATGGAGCTGGAGAACATCATACTAAGTGAGGTAACCCAGTCTCAAAAGATCAATCATGGTATGCACTCACTGATAAATGGATATTAGCTTAGAAACTTTGAATACCCAGGACATAATCCACAAATTAAATCATGTCCAAAAAGAATGAAGGAGTGGCCCCTGGTTCTGGAAAGACTCAGTGCAAGAGTATAGGGGAATTCCAGAACAGGGAAGTGGGAAGGGGTGGATGGAAGAATAGGGGGATGGAAGAGGGCTTATGGGACTTGTGGGGAGAGGGGACCCAGAAAAGGGGAAATCATTTGCAATGTAAATAAAAAAATTAAAAGAAAAATAAAAAAAAGAAGTTTACAAAAACAAAAAGAAGAAGAAGAAAGAAAGAAAGAAAGAAAGCTGAGCAAGCCAGGGGAAGCAAGCCAGTAAGAAACATCCCTCCGTGTCCTCTTCATCAGCTCCTGCTTTCTGGCCTGCTTGAGTTCCAGTCCTGACTTCCTTTGGTGATGAACAGCAATGTGGAAGTGTATGCTGAATAAACCCTTTCCTCCCCAACTTACTTCTTGGTCATGACATTTGTGCAGAAATAGAAACCCCGACTGAGATAGACATGAAGAAACTACAAACTTTAACAAGAATACAATTTTCATCACAAAATTCTTTGAACATTAGATGGAGCAATACCTCAGCATCTGAGGTTTTAAAACTGGTGTTTAAGGAGGCATATTGCATGTTGGTTAGAGTTAAGCATTGTGATAATGACAGTAAGAGAGAAGAAGAAAATTGCTAATAGTATAAGCAATTGACCATCCTATCATATTTGAAAAATGAGGCTGGTAAGAAAATGTTTGAATATAAGGTAAAGTAAATTGAGGAAATCCTTTAAAAAATAAAGTACCACTTTCTTGGAAATGTTAAGAGGCAAAAGTTTAAATCATCATAGAAAAAGTTTCCCTATAATATGAATGTAGTTTTCTTTATCATTGGCTGATATGTCAGAATTTATTGTTGAAGTGAGACACTCACTAGTATCATTTTTCTTTGTTTTTGCTTGGTTGGTTTTTTATTGTTATTTTTTATTTCAGAACTGCTAGTTTCAAGAGGAACATTTTTGTTGGTACTTAACTAGCTGTTACTTGTAGGTGTATTCTCAAACTAAGCCATAGCTCAGAAGAAAAATTTGAAGAACAAATGAACAATGCACTTGAAAACAATTATATTTTATATTGAATGACTTTGCCCCAGATTGCTATTCATATTTTCTTTGATTATACAATCGCAATATTTCTTATTCTCATATTGAGGTAGCCAACTAACTTTTCCAATTACAAATTTGATTCCCTATTTAACAATAACAAAATTAACAAATTTTTTGCCTTTCTTTTTTTGTTTTATGTTTGTTTTTAATGTCTTTCTCGCTAAAGATCAATTTAGTAATCACTCTCAAAATTGAGTAAACTTTTCAATGAAGTCTGACAACAATTATAATGTGACAACATACTCACCAGCAAGTGTAGGACTAAAATTATAATAATTAAGGTTCCCTGCTTTTCTTTAAATTTCAAATTAATATCTTGTTAAGCTTAAATATTGTTATTAGTGTGCATTTGATTATATGTGTGTATGTGTGTGTGTGTGTGTGTGTGAGAGAGAGAGAGAGAGGGGGGATGGAGGGAGGGAAGGAAGGAGGGATATATATATATATATATATATATATATATATATATATATATATATATATATATATATATATATATATGAGTCTTCATATGGAAACACCAGCTCACATGTGTGGAAGACAGATGATAACTTTTCAGGGTCTACTCTGTCTTACCAAAGATTGGCTTCAAGTTGTCAGCCTTGTAGGGCTAGGTGGTTTCATCGTGTCTGAATTAATTTTTTAAGAGAAATCATTTATATTTCTATTAGTTAATTCCTGCCCTATGTAATTGTGACCAAATTGTTAATCACATGAGATAAGTTCCTGGTGCTGCTAAACTACACTGGGAGATACTAAACAGATTACAAAAATCGTGATCTAAGCAGGGGGATCACACCTTCCAGCCCATGCTGCAAGTTGAAGCTGGAGACTTAGCTCACGTTTGAGTTTGCGTGGAGTTTCTGAGGTGACCTGGGTTCAATTCTCAGCATGGCAGTGCACATATGTCTGTAACTGTAATCTCAAGGATTCACCAACGTCTAGGCCCTGCAGACACTGAGCATAAACGCACATAAAAATAAGCTAAATTAAATATACAGAGACTACGGAGTCACAGATAAACCAAAATGTTTTGGGTTGTGATACAACTGGAGCCTTTGTTTACCAAGAACAGTTTGTAATTAAACTTTCTCTCTCAAAGTTGCATGTATCATTGGTTAGGTGTTGTTGGAAGTTGGTAGGAAGTTTAAGAAATGAAAACTACTGGGACTGAAATGACTGTATGGCCTCAGTCATTTCTACTTGTGCTACACTCCCCATTAAGGTGGTTTTAACTTGTGCTAATTCTATGATATGCCAACTCCAAACAACCCCCAAAGCTACCTGGCCAACTGATTACATACATACACTAAATAAATATTTTCTCTTCGTTAAGTTTTTATCTCAGATATTATAATGAAGAAATCTGAATGACATACTTTATGACAGAGGGTCTGTTTGTCTTTTTTTTTTTAAATTTTTTGAATATCTGCTTTTTCCAGCACCAACTAAAGAAACTGTGTTTCATCTATGAATTAAATTAATCCTCAGAAAATGAAAGATGGGATTTATGAGCTGCTGCTTTCTTTAATTTCTAATAAGAGTTCCACAGATGTGTTTGTCATGGTTTTTTACAACATCACAATTCTGTCATAAGAGGTCTTTTGTACTTGATGAGCCTTTTGCTACTCCATGCAAAATATCAATATGTTTACTGATACCAGAAGATAATTTTCTGAAACTTAATGATAAAGCATTGGAGTAAATCAATTTATAAAGTGGGAATAATTGGTCTTAATAAATTGATAGTTAATACAAGCATGATATGATCTTTCATTTTTGTTAGCCTTCAACATAAGGGATTTAACTTTTAGAGTATTGATTATATTTGTTTTAAATATATATTACATATATACTATATCATTATGATAATGATGACATTATTCACTTTTAAATCAAACATTCAATTCTATATATGCAAAAATTTGACTTTATGTACTTATTTTATTTTTAAATTTTAGTTTATTTTATGAGTATGAATGTTTTGTCTGTTGTCAATACTAGTTTCATTTTTAGATTTCCCTCCTCCACGTATTATAATTTGACTTTTTATTTCCACTTCAATGTCATTATTTCCAAGAAAATGTCAAGAGTTTTAACACATTTCATCTTTATCTTTTTTCCTTGCCTTAGAGGGAGAGCAACCAGCTCACACTCACAAAGAACTGTTAATTAGTTCTAAATGCTTTTTTAAATTATTTACCAAGGAGTTAGCTGAGTTTTCAAACCTCAGTGAAGGCTGGATCTTATCACATGATTATTTCTATACTAAGTTATATAATCACATGATTTCTATCTATGATCAAGTAATAAAGACAAGTCTGCTGATTCGTACACTTAGTTTTAAACTTCCATTGCTTCCTTGAGAAATCTCACATCATAATATGTACTATAGGCCTGAACTTCGGGATTTAATCACATATATTTTAAATTTTCAGTCTATTTAAATGAAAATTATTAATTGTAATTTACTTTTATATCTAGGTTTTTATTGGGAATGGAATTATGGTAAGGCTAGCTTGTTTGAATGATATGGAAAATACTTACAAATTCTGTAAATATGTTGAAATAGCCATTTGGAGTTGCTGCAACAAATTAAAGTAGATGAATATATTAGTGTAAATTTATTCTTTGCAGCTTGCAGTCCTAGAAGTTTGAATTAGAGTCGGATAGAAGTATACTTCCAACAAAGCCTCCAGAGGAGGAAGTTTTCCAGCGTCTTCCAGCTCCTGAGAGCACAGGGTGTCTGCTGCTTTAGGGCAGCACAGGTCCAGTCTCAACCTTACTTACAGAACTGTCTCGTCTCTGTCTCATTATTTTCCCATGAAACTATCCTCTCATTCTGTGTTTATAACTAAGGGGAAAACTTCAAGCAGTTATGTTTGATCAGCCCTCATCTACTAGATTTATTCTAATCTGCCTGCTACAGCATCACAGGCACATATATTTAAGACTAGAATTTAATGTATATTGTGGAAGTACACAATTGAACTATAAAAAAAAAATCTATTCTTTGACTTCCTGGCTTCCCCAAACTCTGATTCTTCTTTACAAAATATATTTATCTCATCTTGATTTTACCTGCATTTTAAAATTTTTACTATTATAGCAGTAGCGCTAGCTTCATAGACGTATCACCTAATCCCTTAGAAGTGGGTATTACAATATGCTTTATCACAGAACAAAATGTCCAACATCTGCAAACATGATGCCTAAGACAATTACTTGTTTCTAAAATCCAAGGAAAAGACAGACAGAGGTTAGATACCTGTATCCAAAATAGTTTAATGATTTAAAGAATAGGAGGGGTGGAAATGAGGGTCAGATGGGGGAGGGGATGAAGCTGAAGATGTAAAATCAGTTTAGAGCCCCACAGTGACAATGCCATCAGACTTAAATAACCGAAGACCAGTATACCTCGATTCTCTGTCTGCTGATGCTGCTGGGATTAGAACCCTGCAATGCCAATCACTGGGGAGGTGTTTCGTAACCTGTTTTATTTTTTCTTTATAAGACAGAAGACACCTGAAGAGAGCTCTAGTTTTGTAAATCCCCTCCCTCTTACTAGACAAATTCCATCGAAGTCGTTAACATTTTATAACAGGCATATTTAAAGGAGCAAACAAATGTTTATGGTTGTATTTTAAATGGAGCACTTTTACTCCTAACTGACCTAAATATGAAACAACTTTTCACTATTGAAATTTAACCAGGTCCCCAGAGAAAGAGAGAGTTCAGCCAGTAGAAGCATTTGTGAAGCTTAGGCAACCCACAGTGGAAGGAGGCAAGTAAAGCCTGAGGGCAATGGTGTCCTCTGTCCTCCACACTCAAGCTCGGCTTCTCACATGCCTGCCCTCAAGCACACGCGTGCACACACACACACACACATATATGCACACACAGACAAACATGCACATTCATACACACACACAGGACACACACTTGCACACACATACACAAACTCACACAAACGTACACATGTATACACACACAACACAAGAAAACCATAATAATAATTAATAATAATAATAAACAATAGTAGTAATAATAAGTGATAATATATTTAATTTTAGTAGAAGTTCTTTGATACATTTCATTAAAAAAAAAACTTGGGAGAGCTTATCCATAAAATCATTTACTTAATAAAAATCATTCAATTATATGTCAATTACCACTTAATAGCTCCTTGCAACCATTTCCTACAAACATTGATTCCTCTTTTTCTCATGTCCATAATTTTATGGTTTCAGTATTGTGACGGACCTATGAAAAATTGTTATTTTTACTCCTCTTCTCATTTTTTATTTTTGCAACAGGAGTAATAATGACTTCCAAGCTTTTTAGTATGACCCAGGGTTTTAAAAGTATTAGCAAGTTTTATTTCATGATCAAACAATGCCTTATCAAAGCAGTTTAATGGTTATTTAAATTGATAAAATAATACCCAATATAGAAATTGCGGAATGTCAGGTATGAAAAATTATCTTTCGTCTTCTACATCACTTTTAGTCTCAAAATGCTGGACTTGCTAAAATAACTATGTAATTTCTACTTACTTTACAAAAGAGTTCATTAAGCTGACTTTCCTGAGCACGTTCTTTATCTCTAAAATTGGAATGACTTTCAGCTAGCTTATGGGTCTTGTGAGGTTACATTTAATGAACAGAAGAATAGTTTTTAAACCAGATGTTATTTATACCTAAATAATAATATACTAGTGTTTACATATTTTCCTTTCCCTAATCTTCCTCTAAAGCCTGAAATACCACCTTCTTATAAAATTTCTTTCAAAAGAAATTAAAACATTACCCTAAATCTGGTACATAGTTGTGTAATTTTTAGGAATTATTATAAATTCCAAGATCAAAAGACTATAGCAACAAATTCTATAAAAATAATACATTATCAATTGTTGGTTACATTTTAGCCACAGAAGATAGAGTTCAAATCATCAGTGTTATTATTTTTATAAATATTAAATATACACATATATGTGTGCATATGTATATATGAATACCCATATGGATTCATACATACATCTCAAGACAATGTGTGCTGAATTCCATGGATCCCATACTTTTAATAGTTACTACTTTAAGCAGGCTCCACAATGGGTAGCCTTAATCTTTCCATATTTTCCCATATTTTTAAAAGTAAATCACAGCCTTCTATGATAGAACACAATGTCACCACTCTAGAAAGAACTGACTTTGTACCTGTGTAGCTCTTTGAGTTGGCATGTTGTTTGGAATCCAATCCATGTGAAATTCCAGCTAGATAAAAAGCTTTAATTGTGTACTGTTATGAGACAGTACAAACTACAACACATATATGTCACATATCATACATTCTCCAAAAGCTGAGTTTCTTGTCATTCTCGACTGAGATTACAAATCCAGTTCCTCGACATAGAAGAGGGAGTTTACATGTACAGTTTAGAGACTACATGACTGTGTCAGTTGTTCCTTCCCTTCAGATTTTAAGTTGTGAAATGTTGTGAAATATGTCAGACTAATTATTCACAGAGGACTCCATAGAAATTGAATTCCTTCAAGAGCCAGTTAGTTCTAGATATCCTCACAGTCTAACGGAGCATTCTTGCTGTGTTTGCTTTCTCTATATGGCAGGAAAGAATGTGGAAACAGGCATGGGACAGCATGAAGAGCTTTAGAAATCTGGTCGGACAAGTCATGAAAGCACCTATGATTTCGCAGGAAAATGAGCATGTGATACACTGGTGATTATGATTGGTGAATATGTGAAGTATTGTATACATAGGCTTAATTGAACACGTAGTTTGTTATAAATGTTTACTATCAAATTAATCCCATAGTTAAATCATATAAAAATGTTCAGTTTTTTCTTTTATTAGATATTTTCTTTATTTACATTTCAAATGTTATTTCCTTTCTTGGTTTCCTTTCCCAAAAGCCCCTATCCAATTCCCCCTTTCCTTGCTCACCAACCCACCCACTCCTGCTTCTCTGTCCTGTTTTTCCCCTATATTTGGGCACTGAACCATCACAGGACCAAGACCTTTCCTCCCTTTGATGTACAACAAGGCCATCCTCTGCTACGTATGCATCTGCAGCCGTGAGTCCCTCCATGTGTACTCTTTGGTTAGTAGTTTATTCCCTGGGAGCTCTGGGAGTACTGGTCAGTTCATATTGTTGTTCTTCTTTTGGGGCTGCAAGCTCCTTCAGCTCTTTCAGTTCTTTCTCCAACTCCTCCATTGAGGACCCTGTGCTCAGTCCAATGGTTGGCTGAGAGCATCCAACTCTATATTTGTCAGGTACTGGCAGAGCTTCTCAGGAGACAGCTCTATCAGGCTCCTGTCAACAATCACTTTTTGGCGTCCACAATAGTGACTAGCTTTGGTGACTGTATATAGGATGGGTCCCCAGGTGGGGCAGTCTCTGGATGTTCAGTCTTAGATTTGTCTTGTTTAGTGACAGTGACTATAGTGGAACTAGTGAGCAGTGGGCTGAGAATGAGGCATTCATTGGTCCTATTTGGATACATAGAACCAGTTCATGATAACATCTCATAGTTTTCCTTACAGTCTTATTCACCTATCATGCTCCAGTAGTAATCTTCCCATGCCGGATTAATAGACATTTTTTAAAACATACATTCCTTGGTATATTTTAGTCTGATTTAATCCATATTTTTCTTTTTCTCTTTCTCTCTCTCTTCTCTTTCTCACTCTCTCCACCTTATTATACAAGAGTCAAGTCTGCTGTTCTCTGCAACTCAGAATACCTTGAACAGATTTATTGCTATGATTCTGAGAATTTGAAGCAGCACAGTTAGAATATATGAGTTATCTTGAAAGATATAGGTTTCAGCTCAAGAGGATCATGCAAAGATTGGGGTCAGTAGTCCAATCCCTAATCACTGCAATGAGATTATTACTTATCATTTTTATTTAAAGGTCATGCTAATTTATACTGGAGTATCATCAGAAGCTTTCTGGTCATGAATAAAAATTTCACATAACACCAATCCCAGATAAATATTAATAAAATTTCAGGGCTTTTTCAGTTTCTATAGCATCTAGGTCTAAAGCTAAGATATAATTAATATTTGGGTAGCAGAAATATGGATTATGTGGAACTGTGCTCATATGATGAGTATATAAATGGAAATGTGATTAATCCATGAAATACAAATTAATTCACAATTTATAAAGAGTCCAAAGCTTCTTAAAAGAGGACATTGAATGGAATAGGAAGTAGGTCTATACTCAGTAGTACTGCCTTCCCATATACTCTGTTCTTCACTTGTGACCTTACCCTTGAATTTTCTACACTATTTCATCAACAACATTGAAGCTCTTCTCCCAATACAAAACAATGTATAGCAGTTGTACTGCTAACCCTGACCTCCACCAATATCTATGAAAAGAGCAGATATCCCAAACCAAGTAACAAAATATAACTGTATACATAGTTGAGGTAAAAATCAAAATCATAGTCATGATGAAGACCATAATCATTCATTGACTTGGTCTTAGTTGTTAAATACTTAGGAGATTACAAGCACTCTTCTGCTAGGTCTCTCTTATGTTTTCCTATGTTTGAAAACAAATACTACTGTTGAGCCCCATTCTTAGCCTGAGAGGACCCTTTATTAATTGGTTCTTTAGAAAAGAAAAAAATTATAGAATTATTACAAATTTTATCGCCCAAGGTCAACAGACAATTAAATGCTGAGCCTGGGTTTAAATCCTGACTCTAGCTTTCAAATGAAAAATGAGTCACTCTGTCATAATGGGCAATGGGAAGTCATAGTGTAGGTCCTATCCTGCAGAGCTGATGGAAGTCCTGGGGGTAAGGAAAGACAAGTTCTGATTTTGCTTTTGTTTTTGTTTTTTAACTTTAAAGGTCACTCATATTGCCAGGAAATCCAATGATAGTTATAGGGCTAAAAGACCAGTTTGATATGGGAAGAGGCAGGGAGAAGAACAGAAGGTCAGGAAATTGAACAGAATTCTGTAGCAGTCAGGAATGGGGAACTGCGGGTAGCCACGAGAAGGTCCCAGACACCAGGGAAGCAAGAGGTTTCCAGGACCCAATGGCAATAACATTAGAAAAAATACCCAAAAGAGGAGATACAAACTATACAGACCATACCCACTAGATAACCATGGCCCCCAATTGGGGAAGGTGCCACCTAACCATCTCAAAAATTTTAACTCAGAATTGTTCCTTTGTAAAGGAAATGCAGGAACAAAAAAAAAATGGAGCAGAGAATGAAGGAAAGGTCATCCAGAGACTGCCCCACCTAGGGATCCATCCCATCTGTAGACATAAAACCCAGAAACTACTACTAATGTGAAGAAGTGCTTGCTGACAGCTATATCCTGGTATAGCTGTCCCCTGGGAGGCTCTGCCAGCACCTGAGCAAAACAGATACAGATACTCAGTCAACCATCACACTGAGCATGAGGACCACAGAGGAAGAGTTAGGGGAAGTACTGAAGAAGCTAAGGGGATTAGAACCCCACAGTAAAAACAACAATATCAACAAACTGGACTGCCCCCCCCCCAGAGCTCCCAGAGAATAAACCACCAACCAAAGAGTATACACATGGGGGACCCAGCTACATATGTAGCAGAGGAAGACCTTATCTGGCATCAATGGAAGGGGAGGCCCTTGGTCCTGTAGAGGCTTGATACTCCAGCATAAGGGAATGCTGGAGTGATGAGGCATGAATAGGTAGATGGTTGGGGAGCAACTTCATGGAAGCAAAGGGCAGGAGGGATGGGATGAGTGGGTTTGTAGAGGGGAAAATGGGAAGGGGAAAACATTTGAAATATAAACAAACAAAATTACCAATATAAAAGAACAGTTTGACAATTGAGGATACTATTGACATTTGAATGAATAAAGAATCCTCGAATGACTCTGTTTATATAAATTGTTATGAAAGATTTTATAAACTACATGATAAAGCTATAAAACAATGCTGATTATCAATGCAAATGTCCAAATGTATTGACTAGCATATGACATTTGTTATTTAGGTCAGCATATGTTATTTATTATTTAG
This sequence comes from Apodemus sylvaticus, assembly GCF_947179515.1. NCBI lineage: Eukaryota > Metazoa > Chordata > Mammalia > Rodentia > Muridae > Apodemus > Apodemus sylvaticus. The sequence continues at coordinate 18,210,538 of NC_067480.1, forward strand.
GTCAGCATTTGTTATTTAGGTCATCATGCTTAGATGAAAATTACAGTTTAAAACTGTCTATTAAGAATTCCTTTGTATTTATACACACTGCCTTCTGTGTGCTTCAAAACTTTTGTGATCTAAGGAACTGACTACACGGTATGGTTGCAAAGCACATTTTTACTTCATTAGAAAGAGAAATTAAAATTAATTGAAAATGACTACAATATTATTCAATGCTTTATATAACTTTTAACATGCTACTCTATATTTTATTAAGGATGTGTCTCGTTCTAGAGGGACAGACTCTTTTCTAATTCATGGTTCTTAGTCATCTAATATTAGAATGATTTTTCTGTTAACCGCTACCATTAGAACATTCTTATCTCTAGTAGTCATATGTTAAATCCCACCTGAAGAGAGTGTCAACTAATAAAAGTGAAATAATTTTATCATCCTGCAGACATAATTAAGTTATTAGTGTTCCAAACTCAGCCACGGGATGAGGGATGTTTGTTATCTGAAGTCTTAAATGTGGGCATAGATTCTTTGTATCCCTTCTACTATGAGAAGGCAATGTTTATCTTCCTGTACATGGTGGTATCCCAAGAATCTACTCAGCATCCTCAAGTACTATTAGAAATGGATTTCTGTTGTGTATAAATGATGTTCTTCTCATTGTTCTAATGGCCCAAGTTGACTGAAACAGATAGAATCTGAATCACTAGGAGACCTAAACTTCTCCTTTAAATTCTGTGTTTTATCTGCTAGAGTTACTTAATAGTAACCTTCCACATTTGCTTTGATATTCTGGAAGCCAAAAAGAGTGAAAGAAAAAAAAATAAAAAGAAGAAACGAAAAAAATGTCAAGTGTTTATATATGGGTGTGGGTATGTACAGGTAGTAATTTTCCCCAAATTAAAATGAACAGACTATTTTAACAGTTAGTTCTTCATGTGTACATTCTGAAATCACACTAAAAATGCTAAAGTATATAGTTTTACGTTAACCAGAAAAAATATTTGCATATTTTCCTATAATGTATTTCTGGGAATTATAAGAACAGAAAATTGTACATTCCGATAAAAGTTCATTCATTGTTCCTTATTTCTACTGAGGACATTCTCACCTGCAGTTTCTCAAAAGACACTTGAGAGTTAATTAAGGGAACTAGTTACAGCATCAAATAAATGATTAGATTCTAATTACATGTGCCTGGCAAGGAATACTACTCTCCTTTTAAATGGTAGTCCTAAATAAGCTCATATTTTAGTTTTGATTTTATTGTACTTTTAATTTTGTTTTTGAAATTGACTGTCATCCCCTTGGGCTGTATGCTGTCTGTCCTGTGTTTTCAGATCCTTGGAAACAGTGAGTTAGCAGTATATTGCATTTGTTATGATAGGAGAATGCACAGTAACAAACACATCACAGATATAGTGATTGCTCTATAAGGAAAACAGTTTCCTTGTTATGTAAAGTTACAATTATAGAAGAGGAATAGTCTTTGAGCTCCTCACAATCTTTGTGTTGTGGATTACAAAGGAGAAGTCTTCTAGAAAAAAAATACTTCAAGAATTGCCCTGGATTTCAAACCAATTCTGAAATGAGAAAAGTTGACTTTATATTCTCTTCTTAAACTCTGGCTTGCAGTTTACACATTTTACTCTGATTTAATTCTGTGACTTAGGACAAGTGATTTGGTCTCGCTGAACTCAGGCTGAACCTGGTAAACAGAGCTGCAAAGAGACAGATTCTTTTTAATTTTATAGATGAAGCAGAGAGTCAATCTTGGACATCAACAGAGCTGTGGAGGCAAGATATCTACACTCATGCTTTCTCAAAGCCAAGAATTCATGAAAAGACTCCCACACTCTATCCTCCTTCATATTCTCTCATTTCAAGCACTGATTCTTTAAAGATGCTCCTCTCCTATGGTTAAAATATTGCGAGATATAGAGTCATATGAAAGTTTAAGAAATTATAAAGATAACTAATAACCTCTTTACATTATTATCCTCAATGTTCACATCTTATAAATTACAGTTACTAGACAGATAAAATGATGCAATATTGGTATTAATAATAGGCATTAAGACCTATTATTATATATATTATATATATATATATATATATATATATATATATATATATATATATATATACCCATTTCTTCCTTGACATACAGATACAAGGAACCTTTTCATTTGTTCCCATATATTATATTTTCAAGAATCTCTTATAAATGGAATAATACAATAAGGAATTTTAGAATTTGATTTGTCATTCAGCATTACTTCCTAGACACTCATTCAGATTGCTATGTATATAAATATCTTGTTTATTTTATTACCAAATTGGTTCCACAAGATGGCATATGACAGACTATGTGGATATCTGCCAAAAATAGAACTTAGGAGTACTTTTTGTTCTCTTCCATTGTAAATGATGTGTAACACAGTCACTTCAGAATATACTTTAGCACTTTTGCAGAAAACAAAAATGATTTTATCATAGGATACAAAGATCACCTCTCTAAATATTTACCAGTCTTAAAATCATCATGCTTTGAAGGCGTTGTCCTTGTACTGAGCATGCTCCTGGAAAGACCTTTGTAAAGCATGGGTGTTAGGTACACATGCGAAAAGGACAGATCATGTGCTTCTTTCCACCTACTGTTGCTCAATAAAAGCTTGGTTAGTTTCTGTGTTTTCTTATGTGCTTGACTTAAAAGTGATTCATTCTTAAGTAGTGTCCCAGCCTCCATCCCGAGATCGAACAATTCTTTTAAAGGATGTGATAATCTCTATTGCAGTTTCCCAAATTTGTCAAGTGTGTGCAACAAGCCATGAAGAGGTACAATCACTTGTCATGTTGCCATGTGGCTTGTGATCCTCAGAGATCATATGTTTGTGTTTGCAGATTATGAATTTCTACATGAACTCTGTATTTGCTGGACAAAATGTAAGAAAAACTCATTTATTCAAAAATTCACATTCCTGCACATTCCTACATGTGAATATTTATAGTAGCTACCTATTATGGGATGTAGTGGTTGGATTGAAACTCAGGGTCTTCTGCATATATGTTACATATATTCAGTTCTACTAACATAGAGCCCCATGCCTGCTCTATTTATAATCTAGAATAAATTTAATTAGTGTGTTAACAAATTTATCAATACAATGAAATATTTATATATGAAATATAGGCATGTATAAATGTACACAAAAATAGAGACAGTTTATATGCATATCATTAAAGGAAGCAATCTAGTTTCAAAGATTATAATTCTAATCTTATTACATTATGTACAGAAAAAATCCACAAAAATGATAAAGGTATTCATTATTGTGAGGGTCTATGAAGGAAATGAGTGTTGTCTGTGTAAACTGAAAATATTTAGAATGGTGAAACTTTGAGACATTTGTCAATAAATAACACTATATAGTTTTCAAGACATAAAATTTTACATTTCAAGTAAAAGTTAGAATATATACATAAATAACAAGAAAAATTTATCAGGATGAAAAGCTGCAGGTCAGAAATAAAATACATAAAACCAATGTAGTTAGTGGATGTGAAATTATTAGTCTATGTAACCTTAGAAATGAACATGTTTTATAAGGCCTAAAGGCTAAAGAAATCATATATAAATATTATATTGTAAATTATGAAGTTGTTTCCTATGAGAACAAGTCAAAAATTTTGAAACCAGCATAATTCATATTAAAATTGAGCAATTGTGAAATGCCAGGTAGAAAACAAAGCTAACTGTCTTTGTGATGTAAGGAGAAGTTATGCATAAGCAATAGATTAGACTGTTCATGTGTGAACTGATAAGAGTTGTAAAAGTAAAATGGACTCATGATAAAGTAAATGCAGATTGGCTCACAGCATTATAGGTGTTATATATGCACATGATGAAGCATGCATATATATCTCCTTTCAATTGGAAGAACTAAAAAACAATATTCATGTTTAACACTTAGATATTTCTGTGTGTGTGTGTGTGTGTGTGTGTGTGTGTGTGTTTACCATTAAGAAAAATGTGAAAACCTGGACTCGGAGAAAAATGTCTTGTTCAAGGACTGAGTATGGATATACAAATACAATAAGAATCATGGTGTCGCCAAAACTATTATACCCATCAAAACTCTCAAAAACCATAGATGGAGAAACTAAGATATTCCATGACAAAACCAAGTTTACCCAATATCTTTCCACAAACACAGCCCTACAAAGGATAATAGGAGGAAAACACCAATACAAGGAGGGAAACCTCACACTGGAAAAAGCAAGATAGTAACCTTCTTTCATCAAACACAAAAGAAGATAACAAATTAAATTTAAAAAATAACATCAAAAATGACAGGAAGTAGTAATCACTATTCCTTAATATCTCTTAACATCAATGGATTCAATTCCCCAATAAAAAGACATAGGCTAACAGACTGGATACGTAAACAGGACCCTACATTTTGCTGCATACAGGAAACACAGCTCAGTGTGAAAGACAAACAGTACCTTAGAGTAAAAGGCTGGAAGACAATTTTACAAGCAAATGGTCTCAGGAAACAAGCCAGAGTAGCCATTCTAATATCAGATAAAATTGACTTTCAACCCAAAGTCATCAAAAGAGACTCTGAGGTACACTTCTTGCTGGTCAAAGTAAAAATACACCATGAAGAACTCTCAATTCTCAACATCTATGCTCCAAATGCAAGGGCAATCTCATTCATAAAAGAAACTTTACTAAATCTCAAAGCACACATTGCACCTACACAATAATTGTGGGTGACTTCAACATTGCGCTTTCCTCAATAGACCGATCAGGAAAACAGAAACTAAACAGGTATGCAGTGAAACTAATTGAAGCTTTGGACCTATTAGATTGAAAAGATACAAATATAGAACATTTTATCCTAAAGCAAAAGAATATACCTTTTTCTCACCACCTCATGGTACCTTCTCCAAAATCGATCATATAATTGGTCACAAGACAGACCTCAACAAATATAAAAAGATCGAACTAATCCCATGGCTCCTATCAGATCACTGTGGAGTAATAGTGATCTTCAATAGCAACAAAAACAACAGAAAACCCACACACACACGTGGAAACTGAACAATATTCTACGCAATGATACCTTGGTCAAGGAAGAAATAAAGAACGAAATCAAAGACTTTTTAGAATTTAATGAAAATGAAGACACAACATACCCAAATCTATGGGACACAATGAAAGCAGTGCTAAGAGGAAAACTCATAGCCCTGAGTGCCTCCAAAAAGAAAATGGAGAGAGAATACACTAACAGCTTAATGACACACCTGAAAGCCCTGGAACAAAAAGAAGCTATTTCACCCAGGAGGAGTAGATGGCACGAAATCATCAAACACAGGGCTGAAATCAATCAAGCAGAAACAAAGAGAACAATACAAAGAATCAACAAAACCAGGAGCTGATTCTTTGAGAAAATCAACAAGATGGATAAACCCTTAACCAGACTAACCAAAGGGCACAGAGAAAGTATCCAGATTAACAAAATTAGAAATGAAAATGTAGATATAACAACAGAAACTGAGGAAATTCAAATAATCATCAGATCCTATTACAAAAGCCTATACTCAACACAACTGGAAAATCTGGAGGAAATGGACAGTTTCCCAGACAGATATCAAATACCAAAATTAAATCAGGATTATATAGACCATCTAAACAGTCCCATAACCCCTAAAGAAATAGAATGGGTCATAGAAAGTCTCCCAACCAAAAAAAAAAAAAAAAAAAGAACAGGACCGGACCAGATGGCTTCAGTGCAGAATTCTATCAGACCTTCAAAGAAGACCTAACACCAATACTCTTCAAACTATTCCACAAAATAGAAACAGAAGGAACACTACCCAACTCGTTCTATGAAGCCACAATTATGCTGATACCAAAACCACACAAAGATCCAACAAAGAAAGAGAACTTCAGGCCAATATCCCTTATGAACAGCGATGCAAAAATACTTAATAAAATTCTTGCCAACTGAATCCAAGAACACATCAAAACGATCATCCACCATGATCAAGTAGGCTTCATCCCAGGGATGCAGGGATGGTTCAATATAAGGAAATCCATTAATGCAATCCACTACATAAACAAACTCAAAGAAAAAAAACCATATGATCATTTCATTAGATGCTATATGATCATTTCTATATTGCTTTGACAAAATTCAGCATCCTTACATGCTTAAAGTCTTGGAAAGAACAGGAATTTAAGGCACATACCTAAACGTAGTCAAAGGAATATACAGCAAACACATAGCCAACATAAAACTAAATGGAGAGAAACTTGAAGCAATCCCACTAAAATCAGGAACTAGACAAGGCTGCCCCCTCTCTCCATATCTTTTCAATATAGTTCTTGAAATCCCTGCTAGAGCAATTAGACAACATAAGGAAGTCAAAGGGATAAAAACTGTAAAGGAGGAAGTCAAATTATCACTATTTGCAGATGACATGATAGTCTAATAAAGTGACCCGAAAACCTTCACCAGAGAACACCTACAGCTGATAAACAACTTCAGCAAAGTGGCTGGTTATAAAATCAACGCAAGCAAATCAGTTGCCTTCCTATACTCAAAGGATAAGCAGGCTGAGAAAGAAGTCAGGGAAATGACACCCTCCACAATAGCCACAAACAATATAAAGTATCTTGGTGTGACTCTAACCAAACAAGTGAAAGATCTATATGACAAGAACTTCAGGTCTGTGAAGAAGGAAATCAAAGAAGACCCCAGAAAATGGAAAAGTCTTCTATGCTCATGGATCGGCAGGATTAAATAGTTAAAATGGCCATCTTGTCAAAAGCAATCTACAGAAACAAAGCAATATCCATCAAAATCCCAACTCAGTTCTTCACAGAGTTAGAAAAAGCAATTCTCAAATTCATCTGGAATAACAAAAAACCCAGGATAGCTAAAACTATTCTCAACAGTAAAAGAACTTCAGGGGGATTCAGTATCCCAGACCTCAAGCAATACTACAGAGCAATAGTGTTAAAAACCGCATGGTATTGGTACAGTGACAGGCAAGTGGACCAATGGAATAGAATTGAAGACCCAGAAATGAGTCCACACGCCTATGGTCACTTGATCTTTGACAAAGGAGTAGAAAACATCCAGTGGAAAAAGATAGCCTTTTCAACAAATGGTGCTGGTTCAACTGAAGGTCAGCATGCAGAAGAATTTGAATTGATCCATTCTTATCTCCATGTACTAAACTCAACTCCAAGTGGATCAAGGACCTCCATGTAAAACCAGACACACTGAAACTAATAGAAAAGAAACTGGGGAAAACCCTTAAGGACATGGGCACAGGGGAAAAGTTCCCGAACAGAACTCTATAGCTTATGCTCTTAGATCAAGAATTGACAAATTGGACCTCATAAAATTACAAAGTTTCTGTAAGGCAAAGGACACTGTCAAAAGGACAAAACGGCAACCAACAAATTGGGAAAAAATCTTCACCCACCCTACATCTGATAGAGGGCTAATACTAATATCCAATATATACAAAGAACTCAAGAAGTTAGACCCCAGGGAAACAAATAACCCTATTAAAAATGGGGTACAGATTTAAACAAAGAATTTTCATCTGAAAAAATTTGGATGGCCGAGAAGTACCTAAAGAAATGCTCAACATCATTAGTCATTAGGGAAATGCAAATCAAAATAACTCTGAGATTTCATCTCATACCAGTCAGAATGGCTAAGGTTAAAAATTCAGGAGACAGCAGGTGTTGGTGAGGATGTGGAGAAAGAGGAACACTTCTCCACTGCTGGTGGGGTTGTAAGAGGGTACAGCCACTTAGGAAATCAGTCTGTCGATTCCTCAGAAAACTGGACATGACACTTCCGGAGGACCCTGTTATACCTCTCCTGGGCATACCCAAAGGATTCCCCGGCATGCAGTAAAGGCACATGCTCCATTATGTTCACAGCAGCCTTATTTATAATAGCCAGAAGCTGGAAAGAACCCAGATGTCCCTCAATGGAGGAATGGATACAGAAAATGTGGTATATTTGCACAATGGAATACTGCTCAGCAATTAAAAACAATGAATTCATGAATTTTTTAGGCAAATGGTTGGATCTGGAAAATATCATCCTAAGTGAGGTAACCCAATCACCAAAGAATACAGATGGAATGCATTCTCTAATAAGTGGATATTAATTTTTCCAGAAGCTCTTAATTACCAAGGCACAATTAGCATAAGAATTTACTCCCATGAAGAAGTAAGGAGAGGGTCCTGATCCTGGAAAGGCTTGATCTAGCATTGGAGGGGAGTACCAGGACAGAGAAAAAGGAGAGAGGTGATTGGAGAATGGGTGGAGAGAAGAATGTTTATGGGGCATAAGGGGAGGGGGAACTGGGAAAGGAGAAATAACTTGGAATGTAAACAAAAATTATAGAAAATAAAAATATATAATAAAAAAAGTATCATGGTGTCCAAATGCCAAAGAAATGTTTAATATCACACATCTTCATGCACTTGTCATTGTTGGAAAAGAATTATTGCAGTGTCAAAAGATGCATTGGAATAACGTGAAAGTACCTTTTCTTTTCAGAAAGTATATACTAAGTATGAACCCAGTTAGCAAGCACACTAGGGACAGAAGGTCTTCTTGGATTTCAAATGGTTGTTGTTTGTAGGCATACCTACTTTTAATAAGGGTCCAATCTCTCCTTTAGACCACCACCCTAGCAGAGGTAGTAGAAGAGAAAAATTATTAGGATATGGGGGAAGTGGACCTGTTCAGCAATAGTTCTTTGGGGACAAGCTTGATCTTTGGCAGTAATTCAGTCTCCTAGCAAACACGAAAGATGACTTAGCAGCTGTTGACTAATCCTCTAGGCAGGCAGATACCAGGCAGGAACCAGCAGCTACAGTCCAATCCAGTCCTTTCTGCAAGAAGACACCAGCCAGCTGTAGTTCAATTCTGAAGAAACCACTGTGGAAGTGGTAAGCTACCTGAGAAACCTCACAAGTTCTTGCGTTAGTTATTCTCAAACCAGTTGAAAAGGTCTCAAGTTGAGTGCCACCAAACTCTGTAAGGCGAACCAATACATGCATGTCATTAGCGAAGAATAGCAAGGAAGACAAACTAAACCAAAGCTCAATTATTTGTCTCCCACTATCTGTGGGGTCACATTTATGCTCCTTCATCAAGGGTCCTTTCATGTGTTTACTATATCCAAACATCCTTTCCCCTGTATCTGCTTCAACTAAACAGTCTTTCATGTGTTTGCTTTAGCAAAACATCATTTTACCTGTGTGCTCCAACCAAATATCATTGACATAACTAACTTTCCAAAGAAACTAGAAATTTCCACTTGTCGTTCCTGTTGTTGTTTTGTTTGTTTCTGTTGGTTCGTTTTGTTTTTCCACATTGCCTGGTTTCTGACTTCACAGTATTTTCTGTTTGGCTACTTTTAAAAGAATGGAAGAAAGGGAATAAAGAAAAGAAATAAAGGATTAATCACATAAATCCTTATAATTCTGAAAAACACATAGAGCAAGGAGCTTTAGTATTAACAAATTTTTATGTTGGCAGGGGAGATCATGGTTGCACTTCAGTGGCTCTGATGAAATGTTTCTGATTCTCAAGATAGTATTTGGAGGGAATAGAAGGACTTAGCATCACATGTCTAACGTGGGGAAGGATCTGCCAGAGGACTGCCTACAAAAAGTAAAGGAGAAAAGGTCAGTGAGCAAAACAAGGACCTGCTCATCAAAGAACAAATAATGTTCATGTGTATCACATTGAAATGTCACCCCTTGATCTGAAACAGTGAGAGCAGCCTTTTATCCCTGACGTAATTTCCTCAGTGCCCCAATTACATTCTAATAGATAGGAAGATATTGAAGACATGACATTTAAGGACAGTCTACAAAACACATCCAAAATATGTTTTGAACCTCCTCACATGTCCAAAATTGGGAAATAAGAAATTGTCACTGTTACAAAATGGTCTCCATTCTGCACATTTAGAGATGGAAGAAGAGTTCCTTGCCAAAGTGCCTGTCAACTGTGACTAAAGTCCAAATAACAGATTTTCGAACAGATAATCCTAACTTAAATACACTTTCGGCTTATTTATCTCATAGAGTCATCTTTCAATCTCTTCCAGGTCCTAGACCCAGCATATGCTTTGAACCATTTACACAGAGCTAGGCTTCAAGGCTGGCAACTCAGGCAATTAGTAGATCTGTGTGCTGAGATATTTCAAACCACCAGAATTTCTTAAACTGTATGAGTGTTGTTCTTTTCTGAATAGTTGGTCCCCAATAACCTCTTGTCCATAAGGTAGAATATGTTTATTCTGATGAAAGCACAAGAGATTTAATTACAGACTAGGACATATAATCCCTATATTAACCCTATATTAGACCCTGAGCTGCATGTTAAAGACATGTTCTTTGGGGATGGGACTAATGTCCAGCCAGTCTTGGACAAACAAATGTTTACATGGTAGCATTATAATGTTACTTACTTCTCACAGTCTTGGTTAACAGTCCTACTTATCTTTGGGGTATGATGAGGCAGTATTCCCATTGTAAATTCTACTTTGTGTGATTTAATATCTCCTAAGCAAATCTACTAACAAAACCTTTAAAATATCAATGATATTACTTTGGTTTTCTTATTCTTTATCATAACTAATAGGTCTCTGCTGGGGCCTGACTACTATTTCTAATGTGACATGGCCATTCTAGGAAATGGGGGAGGGAAGGATAATGACAGGGAATTTAGATCAAGTTACCAAGAAGATAAAGGAAATTGAATAAACAGCAAGCAGAAACTGTATCAGTAGTCACTCAACATCAATAGAAAATTTGACATGCTGACATGATTTCCTGCTAATAAACCAACTGCATTTAGATTCTGCTGGACTCCTACAATTTTTTTCCAGCTTTTAAGTAAATCTAGAACTTCTCAAAATGATTTTCTTTAAATATTAATATTGTTTTTATTATAATTAATTAAGAAATTGTGTTTATTTTATTTAAATGGACACAGAACCTGGGTTTATTTTTGTTCTATTCAGAACAAGTTTTAAATAATTAAGTGAAAATTACAGCTTTGTTTTAGAGCTTCAGGCTGCTTATGAGGGCATGTGCTTGTAATTCTTGACCTCAACTGGCCATGCCAGAAACATTGCTATGAGCTGAAGGTAGGTCTAAACTGCATGCCTATTATTATTGTCAATAATAATAGGAGGAGGAGGAGGAGGAGGAGGAGTAATAATAATAATAATAATAATAAATGTTTGACTTTCACCCTTCAGGAGTGATTATGCAAATTTCCTCTATTGTGTTGTTTGATTAGTAATTTTTTTTAATTTTCCTCTTACTTTGTCCTTTGCTACTTTTGTTATGCTATTTGACACCCCTTTCTTCTTCTCATTCATACAAAGACTTTGTATTTTCTCATGCAACATCTAAAGGTTAGAATTCCCTTCTCTCTTGAAAAGTTGTTTCTTAGACTAATCATCACATGTTGTTGTTTTTTTTTAGTTACCAGAAATTTACAAATAAAGGTTAATGTGAAAAGTATTATTTTAATGATTTCCTTAAGACATCATTGATAACATATTATCCTACAATACTTTATCTGACAACTCTATTTGTTGGACATTAGTGATGTCTAGTGAAGACGTTGTGTCATTGGTTTCAACTAGTACATTTTACTCATTACAATGAAGATTAACAAGTGTCAGGTGCTTCTTTTGCTAAATGCTCTATAGTCTCCTTTGATTATGTGACACTGAAATTAAAATGTCTTATTGGTCCTTTTAAAAGCAGAGGTCAGCATTAGCTTAGGTAAGTCTCTTTTTTTTTTTTTTTTTGAAAAGCATGTTCTTTTGCGGAAAAAGGAAGTAAAGCATTTTATGATAAAATTGAAGATTTCCATGGAAAATATTTCTGATAAAATATAAGAGATATATAGGAAAACACGTTAAAATTGACAATTTTCATGGAAAATTGAAGAGTAAAGTGGTAGGCATAAAAACATTGCTAAATTAATTGAAAAAGGAAGTAGCCTTTTGATAGAACTGAAGATTTACGTGGAAAATATTTCTGATAAAATTGTAGAAAAGTGTAGCAAAACAGGTTAATATTGAAGATTATCATGGAAAATCTTATATAGATATAATAATGGTAGGCATAAAAGTATTACTAAGTTGATTTAAAGTGGAATTATAAACATTTTGCGATAAAATTGAAGATTTACATGGAAAATATTTCTGATAAAACTGAAGAAATATATAGAAAAACATGATGATAATAAGTTGTAAGCCACTTATTTCAGTACTAATACATTCCTCCACAGATATCAAATTGATTTCAAATATGAGTTTTAAAAAACATTCTTTAACGCTATTTGAAAATTACTCTGTTCCTAAAATTTTTACTTATAGAATGGAAACAACAATTTCTTCCTAATGTAGCTATTTGTGGTCATTAAGTTAGGTGATTTTTGTGAAGTATCCAAAGAGTGTTTCAATAAATCACAGACACTCAGAAATAGCCGCTATCTTAGCTATAGGACTCCTCAATATAATGCCATACAAATAAATGTTCTGATGAAATATCTGTTGATCACATTCTATGATGTTCACATTCTATTTAAAATATGTCTCCTTATATCACAGCCAGTGAGGAGACCATAGTAGAGGTATACTGTGCAAACTGTGACATACAAATTCAGAAACAAAAATGATATCCAAGATAGGATTTACAGCACATTGCTGTGGCTGACTTACATATAGGATGATTCAAATTCCCAGAGAACTAGTCAAATATTAGGATGACTGAGATCATTCTGGGATGCCTCCCTTCCCAGCTCCTAATCTGCATCTTTGAAGCCAGTAATTGAACCTGCAGAACTTTGACTACTACTCCCTGGATGCAGAGAGGACATTCTGACCTTCTAGAAAAACTGTAAAATTTCTACATAGCCATAAGCTTGCTGATAAAAAACAAACCAAACAAACAAACAAACAGTATGTTTATTATTATCCCTTCCTCACGGAGTGAATCCAAACGAGTCTGCCAGTTACCAGAATGAACACACACCCTCCCACCCCAGGAAGCTTTCTTTTCCCCATAATGAAGAAATAGTATAAAGCCTATCTAGACAGCTAGGCTGACATAACAGTGTATCTTCATTCTTGAAAGTAACTCATATTATTTAGTACTTTTCTGCTTTTCTTCTGCAATACATATTGTGTGTCTTGTCTTACTACATGCTTCGGAGAATCTGGACCCAAGAGCTGTGGTGTAGAAGGCCCAAGTGCTCACAGAGAAACACACTAGAGACACCAGGAATTCAATCATGCAGGCTTGTCTCCTCAGAGGAAGGGATTTCTACCTGTTTTTCACCCAGCATGCTGGAAGTGGATGTTATTAATAACCTGCCGACCTTTGCTATCTTCAGGGCCAAGCCACACCCAAATCCTCCAGAATGTGCATCCCAAACTGTCCCTCTCTAGACCTTTATATTTAGATTTGATTCTCAGTCAGGGAAACCTGTCCTTAGCGAAACATGTACTTCACAGCCTGCTCATCTCCCTGTTATCTTGGTCAGGGACTACACCAGATCCTAGTGCCCTAAGCTATTGAGGGCACATGTACTTTGCATAAGAGTTTCAAAGTAGCTATGCCTTAGTATACACATGATACCGGTATAATTGCTAAGAGGGAACTTTTTCCAAAATTGTGCTAGACGTAAGCATGTCAAACATAAACTGCCCTGGTGTCAAACTCCAGAGGTGTGGTCCAGCCTGGCTAAGTCACACTGAATCAAGTTTGCTACTTACCTCACATGCTCATATTCTCTGTTGGCAGTGGCACTTGCAGGGACTCCTCCCTAGGAGGGTCAGAATGAAATATTACAGCCAGAAAAAAAATATAAACAAGCAAAAGTTTGCTAGAACATGATGGTTGATTGGACTGAGCATGGGGTCCCCAATGGAGGAGTTAGAGAAAGTACCGAAGGAGCTGAAGGAGCTTGCAGTCCCGTAGGAGGAACAACAATATGAACCAAACACATCATTTCTAAACTGCAGCCTTCCACTCCTCTCTGAGTTATTGGATTCTGCCTCCTCCTCTCAGGGTATCCAGACACCAGCAGTTCACCGGCTTGGAGACGAACACAAGCGGCCCTCAGTCTGCCTCTCCAAGGTGTAAGACACCACTGCACACTTGGCTGAAAGGATGTATTAGCGTCCTGAATGGGCAGGATCCAGGTCTGGGTGGGAGCAAGTGCTCCGAAAAGAGAGAGGCTTTTTCCAAGAATCTCTCATCATGGATCTTTTAGGTGAAGTTCTTTTCCAAAAATCTGTAATGAAGCAGCTCTCTGAGATGTTCTTAGTTTGTTCGTATTTCATTATTGGGGGTGGGTTTGAATGCACATAACTTATTTGGGATTATTCAAGGGTTATGTTGTTTTGGGGAATGGTATGAAAATACCGAGAGAAAGCAAAGGTCATTGACTGAAGGCTGAGACTACTGCAATGTCTCATTCGCATGGAGACTCTTTTCAGGGGCTGGATATGTGACTGACTACTTGTGACCACCTCGTTGTGGCCACCTGATTATGAACTCTGAAGCAGACAAGGAAACAGGGAAGGAGTTAGCTGGTCTCAAATTTCAGAGTTTACACATGCCCCACCTTACCAATTCTATGCCAGTTCTTCTGTTCATGCCAATTCTTACCAATTCATATACCAATATATGCCACACATTCTCTATGTGCTCACTAAAAATGTCAAGGTTGAAAATATATTAACTCTCACTCCATTGTCTTTAATCACTCCAACATTGTCGAAAAAGCACATCCTACAGTTTCCAGAAACTCAAGACACTGAACTAACATAATCCTCTTACAAAAGGATAACAACACATTATTATTACAAATAATAGTTACAGTTTTAATAATACACTGTTATTACAAACAATAATTATAAAACAGTAACAAACTATTTATATGCTTCTACCACAATGTTATACATTAAGCATTCACATGTAAAGGGGGAAGAATATAGTGTTAGCAATGAGAGATAGGACCAAAGCAAGGGCAATCTTCAAATTCTGCAGCTCCATGTTTGGGAGCTTGTAGTTTGTGATGGAATCATATGGGATTCAAAGTGCTTAGCAGTCAGTTCTATGTGTCCTGTTTTATAAAAAAGAAAGATAGAGCCAGGATATGTTTGGTAGAGATGCAGTAGGGTGAGGTAGGAGGGGGTGCCTCTGTGTACTGATGTTCCCCCTGAGGTTCCAGCCATAAGATGTATATAGTATGGAATAGAGTTTATTTAGGGAATAAGGAGGGTGGTGAGGAGGAAGTAGAGATAAAAAAAGCAGAGAGAAATAGAGACAGAGAGAAGAGACAGAGAGACAGACAGAGACAGAGAGAGGAGAGAGAGAGGGGAAGCCAGGAACTCTTGGAGTGGGGGAAGGTAAATGGGGAGAGATGGGACAGAGAGGGTAAGAGAGTAAAAGTATAAGAGAGTAGGGGAGTAAGAGAGTGGGGTGGGGGTGGGAAGTCTGTGTGTCAGGCTATTGCCAGGTAACTGAGTGGTGGGGCCTAGAAGCAATGCTAACAGTATGGCATTAGCTTCTCCAGTTGCACACACATTCTCTTGGGCTGGCTCCACTCCATCACTTAGCTTCCTACGGCACCTATCCAATGGTTCTGGAATCTTCTATCTCCAGGAGTCTCTGTCATAATTTACCCTTCAATCTCACAGTTTGATAAAATGACCTTTAAGGTATTCTTTGCAGAGACTGTGGTCTAGCCACACATTGGGGAAACTCCAGAGGTATCAAGGATGAGATATGAAATAAAACAATGCCAAAGGAAGGTTGCAAGGCGTTCAGACAACTGGGTATAAACAACAACCCCTGTGCATAAATGACAGATAATATGCAAATGATCCTTAAAAGTTCTCAGGGAACCCACCTCCTTAAAGTCTACACCTGTGGCTAGTTTTGACTCATTTTAAAACTCTTATTTCTCTCACTTAATACATTATTTCCTTTCTGTACCTGTTCAAGTGTCTTATCCATACTATTGTTTGAAAGCAGGGAACCTGGGGACATATCAGGCCATGTCCTCAAAACTCAATTATGGTTTTAATATAAGAACATAGTTTCAAATCCCTGTCAGATGTTATGATGTATAAGAAGCATATCTGGATTAATCTTACTTATGTCAGGATTTTCTTTCTGCTTACTAATGGTCAAATTATATTTCTCATTTTTTTCCCCTTTTCCTTCCAGGATATGAAACTTGGTCAGTATGGACTGACCAAATCAATCATTTCTTTGGCAAAAAAGAAGAAATCAGAAGCCTTTCTTTTATAAATGTTCTTAAAGTTTTAGACATCTCTGTGGCTTAAGATCAGAAGGAATTTTGAAGAAGGGGATTTTAGAAATGGTAATTATAGCAATACCTCCAAGCTCTTAATAAAAAAAGGTTGATTAAATAAAGTCACAGTTTGGCATCACGGAATGCAGGGGCCATGCCTATAAATGTGACTGTTCGTGAAGAGAGCACAAAGAGCCAGCAGGAGAATGTGAGGACTAATCTGCTTCCAGCATGAGAGCACTTTCAACACTGTACAGCACACAAAAGACTAATTTACAGGGTCAGGAAATGTGACATTGGCAGCCTGAGCAATAAAAGCAACCAGAGAACATTTCAAATGGCAAAAGGCTTCAGCCAAACAAAATATTTTAAAATAGATAATCTCAGAGAGAAATGGTGCTTAGCCATGATCTGGTTTCAGAAAATTTAACTGTTAATGATTAAGGACAAGGAACATGGCCTTTCATCAAATATGCATTGAATAAAAATTTCACACTGCTGGCAAATTCATAAAAGAGTAAAAATAAAACTTACTTGACGTGATTACAGCATGAAATAATGCTTAATGATAGTTCTTCAATAATTATGTAGCATATGAAGGCTGTAACATAGTTAATAAGAGAATAAAATGATCACTTATATAGGTACTGGGTAGCTGGGAAGATCATTTCCTGGTACATACTTAGAAGTCTTAAATACATGTTAAAGGTGAGATAGGAATTATATGAATAGGGAAGTTGTATATACTTAGTTGTAATGTACATTAGGTACATTAATACCAAGAAAAAAGAAAGTAATGTAACAGAAAAAGTTGAAGTCTTATATAAGATTTCGAAGGGGAATGCCAGAACAGGGAAGCGGGAGTAGGTGGGTTGGTGAGCAGGAGGGAGGGGGAATGGGATAGTGTGTTTTCAGAGGGGGACCTGTTGGTTTTTCTACGCGTCGGTCTGCCTACTCTGCAGCACAGGTCACCTGTCTGCCCTCCGCGTGGGCCACGGGAATACGGTGGAGATGTGGGCCACAATGAGATACACCAGGCCAAACAGTTCCATGCGGGACTTTATTTAAGATGGAGAAAGGAGTAGCAGGCGGGAAGACGGAAGGAAAAGAAAGAGAGAGGGGGGGAGAAACGCTACCCAGATATATATGTTTGATGACGTAAATTACAGGTAAAGGTGGGCCATTGAATTCTGGGTATATGGCAGCTGTTGCCGTGGCAACAGGCCTATAGTTCTAATTGTCGCCTATATGATGTCACAGGCCTCGCAGGTCTCGTAACCAACAGAAACCTGGGAAGAGGATTTTGAAATGAAAATAAAGTATCTAATAAAAAAGAAAGAAAAAAGAAATGACGTGTTTGGATATCAGGATAACAAAAGGTAAAATAGTTAATAGTATGAACTTTGCAGGATCAAAAAATTACTATGGAGACAAATGTCTGGGTGTACCAGTGAGGGGATTATTTAGATTAGGTAAACTGAGATGATTAGCTCCATCTCATCAAGTATGGGCTGCACACTCTCGCTGACTGATAAGTCCTGGGATTTATTAGAAGAACCAAGCAGAGTATCAGCATTTATAGCTCTCTAGGCAGTGTACTAGGGCTATCTACCTCAACCCCTTTGCCCTGATTTCTTTGAGCAAAGAACGAAGTCTCCAGGCTAGTATCTACTAATCTATGTAACTCTTAGACTAATCTAAAATCTTTGCTGCATTGTAGACAGTCACTTATTTGTCGCTTGGTGAAATTATTTTTTTTGTGTGGTATTACTACAAATAGAGATGAACACATATAGGAGTATCAGCCACTTAGAAACCTAAATCATATGAAAATTGATTTTTTCCTAATCCTTCACAGTAACACAAGTTTTTGGGAGCCTGGTGGTGGCTAAGTAGGCAATGGGACTTACTGTACAAGCATAGGGATCTGAGTTTAGATCCCAACACCCACATACATTTCAGAATGCATGCACCTGCAACCACAGCTCTGTGAAAACACAGACAGGGTGATGGATGGGGCTTTAAGGCCTGCTAACACTCTATGTTCAGAGTGAGAGAGAGAGAGAGAGAGAGAGAGAGAGAGAGAGAGAGAGAGAGAGAGAGAGAGTGAGGGAGGGAGGGAGGGGAAGGGAGAGGGGGAGGGAAGGGGGAGGGAGAGGAGAAGGGAGGGAATTGCTTCTGTACAAAACAAAAGAATATCTGGCATAGAATGTCCATGTTGAAGCATGGGGGAGAAATAAAGAAAAACAAAAACAAAAACAGAACAAATAAATGACACCTTTATCCTTTGAGACGTCTGTTTTCTGTTTCTCCAAAGTTCCACAGCTAGGAACCCGAATTTTCCACATAATTGGGATGATCGTGAGAATAGGCCCTATCCCTGAGCTTCCATGTTTGCCTAGCCAACTTGGTATCTTGACTTTCCCTGTAGAAAAATGAAAGCAGGCAGCTCAGAGATGTCTGACTAGAGGTCTTACTTACAAAACTGAATCAGAATAAGGCATGTTGTTTTAAGAAAATGAATTTGTAGCAACCTGATACACAGTAATGGAAAACTCCCAAGGACTGAATTGAACTACAGTCCTTCCTCTTGTGATTGACAGCTGAATTTACATTTTATTTTCCACAGTGACATTTCACAGTTACTCCCATCAACCCCTCCCTTGCTTACAGACTTTGTTATGAGTTGAGAGAGTCCTTGAGATCTCTGAAGTGCTCTCCCATTGGGGAAATGAGATGATATGAGTTGCTCTCAACTGGGGTAAATACAGGCTGTTTTTAAAACACTCCTAAGCTTAGAATCTGGGAAATAGCTCTTTAACTTGATGGGACATTTTGTATGCTTTTAGATAAGATACTAATTTGCATCCTTTTGAAACTTTTCAATTCAAATCAATGCTCATTATACTTTTTTCTTCATTGTTAGCATGATCAAGCCTTATGCATGCATATTTTAGCACCTCTTGAAATGACTATAGTCCTTTGAAAAAACTAAGTGCTAGAGAAAATTAGAAGCGTTATTTCCCCCAATCTTGTTTTCAGAGATGGATACATTTTTTCAATAGAAAATACCTAACAAGATCAGTGGCTTCAAGGTTCTTCTCCATTGATGAGAAACCATTCTCAGTACTGTGTAATGTACGCCTTCTAAAACTTAACTCCATAAAAAAACAAAGCTCATAAAAGAAAATAGTATATATTTGTAGTTTACAAAATAATTTCAATGACAAGAAAAACAATTTCCTAGGCACCAATAGTTTTAGGAAGGATTATGAGGGACATAAACACATTTTTAAATGAAATCCTTTTTGTTGTTGTTAGTTCTTTGCTTGTTTTAAACTTTAAATATGGTACTGCTGGTCTCTTCTGTTAATTAATCTTTATGCTCCACTATGTTCATAGCAGCCCTATTTATAATAGCCAGAAGCTGGAAAGAACCTAATGTCCCTCAATGGAATGAATACAGGAAATGTGGTATATATACACAATGGAGTACTATTCAGCTATTAGAAACAATGAATTCATGAAATTCTTAAGACAAATGGATGGAACTGGAGAATATCATCCTAAGTAAGGTAACCCAGTCTCAAAAGAACACTTATAGTATGCACTCACTAATAAGTGGACATTAGCCTAGAAGCTTGGACTATCCAAGACACAATTCAAAAATTAAATGATGCCCAAGAAGAAGGAAGGAATGGCCCCTGGTTCTGGAAAGGCTCAGTGCAGCAGTGTAGGGGAATACCAGGACAGGGATGTGGGAAGGCACAGATTCGGGAACAGGGGGAGAGAAGAGGGCTTATGAGACTTTTGGGGAGGGGGGATCAAGGAAAGGGGAAATCACTTGACATGTAAATAAAGATTATATCGAATAAAAAATAAAGCCACACATCATAAAAAAGAAATTATTAAATTTATTAATATCACTATTCTCTGCTAATTCACTGTTCTTATAGATTTGCAAACAATTTTATAAGTAAAACATAATGTACATGTCCTATTTATCCTTTAAGTACTAAAGATTGTTGAATGAAAATATGAAGATACAGGGCTGGGAAGATGGCTTTGTCAAGAAGGCACTTGCTGTAAATGCACAGTGAACTGAACTCAGTTCCAATCTCAATGCTCACATATGAAGCTAAGCAAACTGATGCATGTCTATCATTTCATTGTTGGGGAAGTAGAAGATGGGATAATCATTCCTGCTGCTACCTGGCAGATCTAGATATCGAGAGAGCTCCTGGTTTATTGGTGGACCCTTTCACAAAAAAAATAAAGTGGAAGAGAAATGACATCAACCTCTTGTTTCCACATATACAAGTGTGCACACAAAGTCACTCTTTCATACTTCTGCACATAATCATACACATGTACAAAGATATACAATGGAATATATATGTATGTATATATGTATGTATATATATGTGTGTATATGTGTGTGTACATTTATATATATGTATATGTATAATTTAAAATATTGGAGAAATGTAGAAAAAGAAAAGAAGCAAACTATGCATTTTGATGTTCTGGAAAAGCTTCAGTAAAGGGTCAAAGGAAGAATGAAAGTACTTTCCCAGAGTCACACAATGGGAAGATGCTCGTGTTTTTTTACATAAAACAATCCAACCCTTGTTTGCTTCTTAATGATACCATTTTGTCCTGTAGCTGGATTATTTCTTTCACATAGCATAATCTTTTAAATATTTTTTTTAAACATTGCTCTTTAAGAGACCATTTAAGCATAACTGTCTCCATATTGGTTTATTTTCTTACTCTGTCCTTTATTGAAAGTCTTGGTTCATGAACTGTATCATGTTATAGGAAAAAAAAAAAGCATGACCCAAAGGTAGAAAGCATATTCCATATGGGCAGTTGATGATTTTAAATGACATGTACTCAATTGTTTATATCTGTATGAACACCCCCAAGAGCTGTTTGGTTTGCGATAGAGTGACTGAGCCATAAAAACAGAATTCCTATGAGATTACAGCTGACTTTGTTAAACCTTTATCAGTCACACATAGTGCAGATAGTAATGCTTGCTGAGACAGCCTGTCCTCCTAATCTTTCCTCCTATTCACAGCCTGTGAATAACCAGCTCTGGGAAGGAGATACTACAGGCCTGCCCTTAGACCCTTGTAACTACATCAACTTTGTCATACCCAAGCATCTATATAAACTCCGAGTGTTCTCCTCCCTCCTTTCTGACCCTTCCCTTACCACTGGAGAGAGGCTGCCCTCACTGTGTGTGCTAAAAACCAGTTACATCTGTCAGTGTCAGATCCTGGTATCTTCCCTGTCTTTTGTCTCTATATTCTGCATCTGAAATCTAATGTTTGAGGGGAGGGACAGATATATTTGACTTATACTTCCAGGTAATAGTTCACCACTGAGGAAAATTTGGACAGGTACTCAAACAGAGGAGGAACCTGTAGGATGGAACTGATACACAGGTCATGGAGGAGTGCTACTTACTGGCTTGCTCATCACTGCTTGTTCAACCTACTTTTTCATAAAACGCAGGTGTGGTACGGCCCACAGTAAGATGGCCTCTCGCACATTAATCATTAATTAAGAAATTGCCTTACATGTTTACATGTAGTACATTCATTCTTACTATTATTACAAATTTTTATGATCAATTATGATTTTTTTTGAGACAGGTTGTCTCTACAAAAGGCCCAGTTGTCCTAAAATCCATTATGTACACCATTGTGGCTTAACATTTACAAAACCCCTGTTTTCTTTCTAAATTTATAAAATTCAAAATAATTATTATATGTTTTATTTCAGAAAATGTTCATCTACGGCAAGCCAGGCTCAAAGACCAGGGAAAGCAAACCAAGAAATAATACAGCCTTCTCATACAAGCTCTAAGGATGCAGGAGGACAGGGAGGAGCGCAATGCTGAGTTCAGGGCAGGCTACATAGCAAGTCAGGGCAGCCCAGTAATAAGAGCCTGTCTCAAAACAAACATACATACAGACAGACAGACAAATAAATAAATAAATAAATAAACACATAAATAAACAAACAAATAAGGAGAGAAAAAGTGAGAAAGTTAGTCTCTCTATCTATCTGTTCTTTCTTCATATGCAGTACATGTGTGTGATGTTTGCAGGTGCATGTGCAGGTACATGTACATGTATTGGTACACATCCATTCAGAGGCTAGAGAAGGGTGTCAGGCATTGTCTTCGGCACTCTGCCTTATTCATTTGAGAGATACCCCCCCTCTCTCTCATACACACACACACACACACACACACACACACACACACACACACACTGTGTAAATTTTTTTCCTGACTGCATCTTTTTACATTCAATTTAATAGTAAAAACTTTCATTTCTTGTATCTCTATAATCTTTTCCCCAAAGAGAATGTTCATCCTGGTCTAATAAGTGAAACCTTACTGTTTCTTAATATTAAATTCAGTTATGAAACTGATCTTTTTAGAAAAATCTGGGATACTTTAAAGATCTTCAGTCATTTTGAAAATCTCAGAACATATCTTAACTTCTCCTTCAGGTTTGTAGGCGAATTTTCTGTAGAAAATTCTTGGATTTGTTCCTGTTTATAATGAAATAGGCCAATAGGCAGAGATTATCAGTCACCTGTCTAGAATATATGATTAGGCTCTTGTTTGTGTGTGTGTGTGTGTGTGTGTGTGTGTGTGTGTGTGTGAGAGAGAGAGAGAGAGAGAGAGAGAGAGAGAGAGAGAGAGAAGAGAGAGAGAGAGAGAGATTTGTATGTTAAAGTTTGTTTCTATTTCTATAACTGAATGCCAGAGACTGGGTAACTGATAGAGAATAAAATTGTAGTTATATATGTCTTCTGGAGCGTTGGAAGTTAAAAATGAAGGGTGGCACCTGGTAATACTCTTCTTCCTGATGGAGACTACAGAGAACATTGGTAGCCCAGGTTATTACAGAGAAGAAGACAGAAATAGACTGGCTTCTACAACACAGATAAGCTATTAAACACTCAGTCCTGTAATGCACTGAGGCATGAACAGGTTAATTCAGGAGGAAGGAGCCGTAACCAGCGAGTAACCTTGCACAGCTTTTATTTCATCCTTAATATGCAAGGTCACTCTTCAATATGACTTTAGTAAGACTTGCACCATGTATATTTAAATTGAGTTCTTGAGTTTGTATTCTTCTCAGAACTTAAAATTTTATATTCATTAAATCTTGATTTATGAAATAGAACTTAGAATTAGTTTGTACCTCTTTTATTTTGACAAGGCTTGAAAAAGAAGGTTTTAGAAATGGGACATAGAAGTTCATGAAGTCATAATTTGTTTCAAAATTTAATGATACTGTTATCAAAATGGTTCTTCTAAATGTATGTTTGTAAATACAGTAGGAAAATGAAGCCATAATCTAGGTTTATAATACTAGATTTGGATGATAAATCACTTCCAAATGGGTTTACCTTGCAAAACAAATTATTTTTAACAGTACACTAAGCTGAAGCTACTGATCAAAGAATAAGCCGCTACTAACTTTGAATGTGTAGAAGGCACATTTGTGCCTTTACAGGCACACTTAACTGTTCACCAGTGGGGTAGAGCAAAATCCTTATGTTTAGAATGTACACAATGCATATAAATTAGGTTTCAGTATAAGAATGTTCAGCCTAGGGTTGTATGGACAGCCAACTTTATGACTCATGCTCATTAGTCAAAACTTCACTTATGATGAAGTTGGGAACAGGGAAAACTGTTTTGGTCTTGTGATTAGGAAGTAACAAATGAGATACTTCTAGCTATGACAACAGCCAATTCTTTATCGACTTCTTTTTAAGGAGACAACAGATTTTATGAACAGTATTAGCTCGCTCTCTCTCTCTCTCTCTCTCTCTCTCTCTCTCTCTCTCTCTCTCTTTTATTGACACAGTCTAAGACTTATTTCTTCAAGAGTATGTATTTTTTTGAGATTATAATATAGTTAGTCACACAATTTCTTCCAAACTCTCTCATATATCCCTTCTTCCTATTTTTATTTTAAATTGTGACCTGTTTTTATCATTAATTGTTGGTTGCTACAAGATGTATGCTAAACCCTGTAAGCATCACTTTCAATAGGAATATAGTCTATAAAAGCTGTTCAAATATCAAGAGTTATGTTGGTAAAGATATGCTTTCCCTGATAGCAAATAATTATAATAATAACAGTAGTTGAATTTATTGCTACTATTCTGTTAAAAAAAACCTGCCAATTTACTTTTTTATTTTACCTTTTAGGATAAAAGACTAGGATGGCAGTGAATTAGAAAATAAAGAATTGATTTTGACTTATGCTGTTGATAAGGTTTTTAATGGTGTGGAGACATGGCAGCAAGTGACAAGAACTGAAAGCCAAGAGACCAGAACTCCAACCACAAACAGGAAACACAAAGCAAACTGAAAGTAAGGAAAGGATCACATAGTGTCACCAACTGGGAACCAACTGTGCAAATTCCTGTAGCTATAGGATAGCTACCACAGACCATTTTAAATCATTTAGTAGTAAAGGGATAGATACAATTATTATTGCTACTTTGAAGCTATGTGGACATATTTGTGAAGTTATATAACTGCAAACAATCACAAAGTAAGGGCCGAGTATTAGATTCTGTGAGAGTTCAATAGTATGAAGAAATCCATATTTGTTTACAGACTATGTCAATGTACTTAATGTACTTCCAGACACAGCAAGTTGGCTGTGAAAGTAAATTAAATTATTTACTCAAATTCTGCCTTATCTAAAACAAATGACAAGGGACTATTCTGGGGCTTTTACTTGTATTTCTATTCTGAAGATAAGATATAAATAAACTAAATCTCCATATATTGTTACCTATATTTTTTACAAGAAATTCCATTTTCTGTGATAACTGATAATTTAATTTTGGGGTGACTGAAGGACTGAGGTTTCATACATGAGATGTTAATAGGTATAATTTAGAATTTTATTATGTTGAAAGGTTTAGTCAATAAATAATTTGACTCATTCATAAAGAGTCAATTGTCACCTACTGTTATCATTTATTTATTGTGTAATAAGTTGATAAAGTATGTTGGTTTTATCCTATTAAGGACTGAAAAGAATATTTGTAAGATTTTTGCCAATAAGTTTTAATATTTTATATAAAATTATATGAGAATGTTCCTATATTTATTAAGTCAAATTTAAAGAGCATTATTTAAAAGCAATCATTTGCAAATTAAAGCTTATTTACAACATTCATTAAAATTACACTTACCTAAAATGATTCTCACTTGATTATGAATATTATAATTGAATGAATCTTAGTATGCAAATACCACTTAGCTTCATTTACATATGTTACTTAAATCACAAGCTCTTTCAATCACAGTAAAGTTATTCAAAATACAAAGATGTCTGCCTTATAAAGATAAGAAATTAGCATCTTGCAAACAACATTGAAAAAAATTTAAAATTAGCAAATTTGCTCTTTTGAAATATGAAATGAACATTTTAAATTAAAATTTTATTTTAAACACATAAGCTTGTGTATGTGTGAAATAAGTGTATTTCTAATATAAGTAAAAACTGTTGTGGAACTCAAACCCTGTGGATATTTTTCATATTGACTGTGAGGCTAATAGAATAATTAGAACTTCTTCAAATTCATAATCAGTATAATTTTCTTCATGAAGTGATATAAAATAATATGAATAATTATTATTTATGCATCATTTGGTTTATAACATATTCAATGGTAAACTTCCTACTGGAAACCTGCCCCTATGTCTTCATCAAATTTTTGGAATCTAGCAAGATTATTGTATTCCATTATTTTATTATCATTTAAATAATTTATTTGTATGTGTGGGAGAGAGAGAGAGAAAGAGAGAGAGAGTGAGAGAAAGAGAGAGAATGCCATTTGAGATAGAGAATATCTTTCAGGTGTATGCACTTCCCGTTTAACATGTGGGTCTGTGGACTGCATTGAAAACCTCAGGCTTGTCCAATAACTCAGTTGACCGTCATTGTCTCCCAAATTATTCAAATAAATGAACTGTGATTTGCACGTAAATAGCTTTTATAGGATTACATGTGTATGTGAAAGCAGCGGGAGTCTCATTCCAAAGTTTGTATTTTTAGAATCTGATCATTCTTTGCAATGCATGTCTACTTCTTATCTTTTCACTTAAGAATTAATTGCAACATTTCCCTCTTCCATTTCCTCCCAACAATTTCTCCCATATACATCACCTTGTGTGATCCCACCCAAAATTGTGTGTCTATTTTTAGTGGTATGCATATGGAATTTCAAATATATGAATTTATTAAACATATACACATGCCAGCCCCCCAGACACATATAGTAATCCTGCTAGCATTGATAATTTTTGTGCCATATACACTACTACTAAGAATGGATATTACTATCAGGATCATTAAAAGACTATTTAAATTGATAACTGTAGTAATTACCTCAAAATTTTATGTTCAACTAGGTTCAACTATGCTAGACATTATCCAGAATATATAAAATAGGTTTTCCAAATTTACATTATAGATGTTAGGTATTGACTATATGAATTCTCCAAGTTTTCTGACCTATTAAAATAATCAATTCAAAACTGCCTTTTAAATTTGCATCAGCTACTTAAACTGACATCAACCTTATTCCAGTGGCAGACAATATAGGATAAGGTCTGCAGCTCCTGTCTCAGGAAAGAAGCCATGGTATTCCGCTGCCTAGAGGACTCAACCCTGCTCTCCTGAGCACTCTGAGTCCTTAGATGAGCTGTCCTTTAAGAGGAAACAGCACTTAATGCATTAGAGTGCACTTGTGTGCTCACCCCATTACAAGTTCTTTCTATTTCAGAAAACAAGAGGGGTGTTAGTTTTGCAATGGCTTGAGATTATTTCTGAGCACTTCCTTCTACTTACACCCTCCTCTCTGTAACAAACTGATATTTTAAAGTGAGATATGACATTTGAAAATGTTTTTTTACAGGTTCACTCCATGCTTTCATTGATTTCTTTAGCTAGTCTTCTTTTAGCCTTTCTAAATAAGGACAGGAAAAAAAATTTTTTTATGTAACTGCAAAACCAGAAATATCACTAACTATTACTGGACTTTAAAAGTACTGGTTATGAGTTTGTTCGTTTTTTTATTTTATATTTTTGTTATTTCTTTATTTTTATTCGATATATTTTTTATTTACATTTCAAGTGATTTCCCCTTTTCTAGCCCCCCCACACCCTGAAAGTCACATAAGCCCCCTTCCCTCCCCCTGTTCTCACACCCACCCATTCCCACTTCCCTGTTCTGGTTTTTCCTTATACTGCTACACTGAGTCTTCCCAGAACCAGGGGCCACTCCTCTGTTCTTCTTGTACCTCATTTGATGTGTGGATTATGTTTTGGATATTCCAATTTTCAAGGCTAATATCCACTTATTAGTGAGTGCATACCATGATTGATCTTTTGAGACTGGGTTACCTCACTTAGTATGATGTTTTCCAGCTCCATCCATTTGCCTAAGAATTTCATGAATTCATTGTTTCTAATGGCTGAATAGTACTCCATTGTGTAGATATACCACATTTTTTGCATCCACTCTTCTGTTGAGGGATACCTGGGTTCTTTCCAGCTTCTGGCTATTATAAATAGGGCTGCTATGAACATAGTGGAGCATATATCCTTAATACATGCTGGGGAATCCTCTGGGTATATATCCAGGAGTGGTATAGCTGGATCTTACGGATGTGAGGTGCCCAGTTTTCTGAGGAACTGCCAGACTGATTTCAAGGGTGGTTGTACCAATTTGCAACCCCACCAGCAGTGGAGGAGTGTTCGTCTTCTTCCACATCCTCGCCAACACCTGCTGTCTCCTGAGTTTTTAATCTTAGCCATTCTGATTGGTGTAAGGTGAAATCTCAGGGTTGTTTTGATTTGCATTTCCCTGATGACTAATGAAGTTGAGCATTTTTTTAAGATGTTTCTCCACCATCCGAAGTTCTTCAGGTGAGAATTCTTTGTTTAACTCTATACCCCATTTTTTAATAGGGTTATTTGGTTTTCTGGGGTCTAACTTCTTGAGTTCTTTATATATATTGGATATTAGCCCTCTATCTGATGGAGGGTTGGTGAAGATCTTTTCCCAATTTGTTGTCAATTTGTCCTTTTGATGGTGTCTTGAATAATCTTATTGATTTCCTTTACCTATTTAATTGTATTTCTGTATGTCCTCAAGGGATTGATTTGTTTCCTCTTTAACCTTTTCTACTTGTTTGGTTATATTTTCCTGTATTTCTTTTTCTTTTTTTTTTCCCTATGTCATTAGTCACTTTTATTTATTTATTTTTCATTTTTTTTATTCGATATATTTTTATTTACATTTCAAATGATTTCCCCTTTTCTAGCCCCCCACTCCCCGAAAGTCCCATAAGTCCCCTTTTCTCCCCCTGTCCTCCCACCCACCCCTTCCCACTTCCCCGTTCTGGTTTTGCCCTATACTTCTTCACTGAGTCTTTCTAGAAGAAGGGGCCAGTCCTCCTTTCTTCTTGTACCTCATTTGATGTATGGATTATGTTTGGGGTATTCCAGTTTTCTAGGTTAATATCCACTTATTAGTGAGTGCATACCATGAGTCACCTTTTGAGTCTGGGTTACCTCACTTAGTATGATGTTTTCTAGCTCCATCCATTTGCCTAAGAATTTCAGGAATTCATTGTTTCTAATGGCTGAATAGTACTCCATTGTGTAGATATACCACATTTTTTGCATCCACTCTTCTGTTGAGGGATACCTGGGTTCTTTCCAGCATCTGGCAATTATAAACATAGTAGAACTATGAACTATGAACTGCTATGAACATAGTAGAGCATGTATCCTTATTACATGGTGGGGAATCCTCTGGGTATATGCCCAGGAGTGGTATAGCAGGATCTTCTGGAAGTGAGGTGCCCAGTTTTCGGAGGAACCGCCAGACTGATTTCCAGAGTGGTTGTACCAATTTGCAACCCCACCAGCAGTGGAGGAGTGTTCCTCTTTCTCCACATCCTCTCCAACACCTGCTGTCTCCTGAATTTTTAATCTTAGCCATTCTGACTGGTGTAAGGTGAAATCTCAGGGTTGTTTTGATTTGCATTTCCCTAATGACTAATGAAGTTGAGCATTTTTTAAGATGCTTCTCCGCCATCTGAAGTTCTTCAGGTGAGAATTCCCTGTTTAACTCTGTACCCCATTTTTTAATAGGGTTGTTTGGTTTTCTGGAGTCTAACTTCTTAAGTTCTTTATATATATTGGATATTAGCCCTCTATCTGATGTAGGATTGGTGAAGATCTTTTCCCAATTTGTTGGTTGCCGATTTGTCCTTTTGATGGTGTCCTTTGCCGTACAGAAACTTTGTAATTTTATGAGGTCCCATTTGTCAATTCTTGATCTTAGAGCATACGCTATTGGTGGTCTGTTCAGAAATTTTCTCCCTGTACCAATGTCCTCAAGGGTCTTCCCCAGTTTCTTTTCTATTAGCTTCAGAGTGTCTGGCTTTATGTGGAGGTCCTTGATCCATTTGGATTTGAGCTTAGTACAAGGCAATAAAGATGGATCAATTCGCATTCTTCTGCATGCTAACCTCCAGTTGAACCAGCACCATTTGTTGAAAAGGCTATCTTTTTTCCATTGGATGTTTTCAGCCTCTTTGTCGAGGATCAAGTGGCCATAGGTGTGTGGGTTCATTTCTGGATCTTCAATCCTGTTCCATTGATCTGCCTGCCTGTCACTGTACCAATACCATGCAGTTTTTAACACTATTGCTCTGCAGTATTGCTTGAGGTCAGGGATACTGATTCCCCCAGAATTTCTTTTGTTGCTGAGAATAGTTTTAGCTATCCTGGGTTTTTTGTTATTCCAGATTAATTTGTTAATTGCTTTTTCTAACTCTGTGAAGAATTGAGTTGGGATTTTGATGGGTATTGCATTGAATCTGTATATTGCTTTTGGCAAAATGGCCATTTTAACTATATTGATTCTGGCGATCCATGAGCATGGGAGGTTTTCCCATTTTTTGAGGTCTTCTTCCATTTCCTTCTTCAGAGTCTTGAAGTTCTTGTCATACAGATCTTTCACATGTTTGGTAAGAGTCACCCCAAGATACTTTATACTGTTTGTGGCTATTGTGAAGGGAGTCATTTCCCTAATTTCTCTCAGCCTGCTTATCCTTTGAGTATAGGAAGGCCACTGATTTGCTTGAGTTGATTTTATAACCTGCCACTTTGCTGAAGTTGTTTACCAGCTGTAGGAGTTCTCTAGTGGAGTTTATTGGGTCACTTAGGTAGACTATCATGTCATCTGCTAATAATGATAGTTTGACTTCTTCCTTTCCAATTTGTATCCCTTTGACCTCCTTATGTTGTCGAATTGCCCGAGCTAGTACCTCAAGTACAATATTGAAAAGATAAGGAGAGAGGGGGCAGCCCTGTCTAGTCCCTGGTTTTAGTGGGATTGCTTCAAGTTTCTCTCCATTTAGTTTGATGCTGGCTACCGGTTTGCTGTATATTGCTTTTACTATGTTTAGGTATGGGCCTTGAATTCCCGTTCTTTCCAAGACTTTAAGCATGATAGGATGCTGAATTTTGTCAAATGCTTTTTCAGCATCCAATGAAATGACCATGTGGTTTTTTTCTTTGAGTTTGTTTATGTAGTGGATTGCATTGATGGATTTCCGTATATTAAACCAACCCTGCATTCCCGGGATAAAGCCTACTTGATCATGGTGGATGATCGTTTTGATGTGTTCTTGGATTCGGTTGGCAAGAATTTTATTGAGTATTTTTGCATCGATGTTCATAAGGGAAATTGGTCTGAAGTTCTCTTTCTTTGTTGGATCTTTGTGTGGCTTTGGTATCAGCGTAATTGTGGCTTCGTAGAAGGAATTGGGTAGTGTTCCTTCTGTTTCTATTTTGTGGAATAGTGTGAAGAGTATTGGTGTTAACTCTTCTTTGAAGGTCTGATAGATTAACCTTTTCTACTTGTTTGGTTATATTTTCCTGTATTTCTTTAAGACAGTTGTTTACCTCCCCCTTAAAGGCCTCTATCATCTAAGATTTGATTTGAGGTCATTTTCTTGTACTTCTGTTGTGTGAGGTTATCCAGAACTTGCTATAGTAGGTTAGTTTTTCTCTGAAGGTGTCATATTGTCCAGGCTTTAGGTGGTTATGTTCTTTTGAGGGTCGTTGGTTTCTCCACATGCTGGTTATAGATATTGTGAAGGGTGTTAACCTCAATGTTGCTGGGTTGGCTCTGATGGCTATCCTTTCCCTGTTTGGTTCCAAATCAGAAAGTCTGTGTGGTTCAGGTTCCACAGGTCTCATGAAGGTGAATGGGAGAAGGCAGAAGAGTGAAGGTCTGCCAGAATAACTGACTCTCCATGAAAGATTTATATAATAGGAAGAAAGTGATACTAAAACGCTGACAAGGCATGTCCATAGCAGTAGCAATGATGTGGCTAAAGAAAGTTATTGTACTATTAACATAAATGCGAAAAAGAATGAGGAGAAGACCAACAATCAGGCTGCTACCTACCAGTACAAGCTCAGTTTTGACTTTCATAAGCTTGACATCCAAATTGTGAAATGAACAAAGGCAACAATGCTTTGAGTGTATTTGAGAGTTGATGTGAATTATTTTAGCAAGACATCTCTGGTTCATATATTAAAAATGGTTTCATAAACCAATTGGGGTGATCTATTAACGGCATTTGGCTAAATGCAAACTTAATTACACGTTTTTCTAAGTATTTAGGGAATATATATATATATATATATATATATATATATATATATATATATCAGCCTTGTGTGAAGAAGGGGGTGGTTCAGCTGCAAACCACAAGGTCAGTGGGCTCTTAAGGTGAGAGCTGTTAAGAGTCTGGTTTTCCACAGTTTGGTTTTCCACACCACTCCATACTTCTTTTAGAAAGAAATCATTGTGTAGAGGAAACGTTTAAAAGTTAAAGCTCCATGCTTCACTCTTTGACTTCAGAAAATTTGAAAATTATAGTTTCAACTTGAGAGGGAGGAGGGCAAAATTGGGAGGTAGCTGGGTGTGGTGGAGGAAGGAGAGAAGGCAGAAGTGATGTTATTCAATTAAAAATAAAATTTTAAATGTATTCCAAATTCTTCTGGACAGATGTGTCTATGTCTCTTCAGTGACTAACTTGTTCAATACCTGATCTATGTCAGTAAAAATTTCTACTGCTGAGGCTTTATTTATTTATATTTATTTATTTATTTATTTATTTATTTATTTATTGTATTGCTATATGTGTGCATATGTGTGTATAGTATTTTTGTACACGTGTTCATGTGAATGTCTGAGTTGTGAATTTGCATGGAAAGTACCAAGTTTTTGTTTTGAGACAGAATATCTCCTCAGATCCTACTGCTTACAAATTCAGCTAAATTGATTGGCCAATGAGTACTGGGTGTCTATACCATCCCAGGGATAGGTTTTCATATTCATAAAGCCACACCTAGTTTGTAAGAAGATGAAAGGAATCCAAAATCAGTAAACTGAGCCATCTCTCCAGCCACAGAACTACTCATTTAGTATGAAGAAATGCTGGTGGACATACATATTTTCTGATAGAACTTACTGCGAATATAGAAAAGTAATTAATGATTTAAGTATCATAATTTTGATTGA
This sequence comes from Apodemus sylvaticus, assembly GCF_947179515.1. Classification (NCBI taxonomy): domain Eukaryota; kingdom Metazoa; phylum Chordata; class Mammalia; order Rodentia; family Muridae; genus Apodemus; species Apodemus sylvaticus. The sequence continues at coordinate 18,243,624 of NC_067480.1, forward strand.
TAGTACCAAAGTATTAAAGTCTAAAGGAGTCCATGAATCATTTTTTTTCTATAATCTACATGGTCAGTAGGTTGTTAGGCCAAAGAGTCTTATATTTAGATGTACTACTAAAAATGCAGGATTTTATTTTATTGTAGGTCCTAATTTCAAGCTAAACTTTGACTGTCTTACTCTACATTTTCAGAGTCTCTGTGATGCAGTAAAAAAGTCATCATTCTGGTTTTCTATCATTTGCTTATTTGGGGCAGTTACATGGTAATGCGCTGATAAATGAATTAAGACCTTTTTTTCTTTCTTTCTTTCATGAATCACTTTCTCCAGGAGCTCTGAGCACTTAGGTCTAGACATATTTTATCACTGCGATTTCAGAATCCTCTGCCATTTTGCATTTCCATTTTGACGCTGGTCACTTTCATTCCTTTAATTGTCTAACAGCAATTATGGGGCTTAACTTTTATCTCTCTGATCCCTGCAGCAGCTGTTTCAAGAGTGACCTTCTCAGACTTCTCTATGCTTATGAGACCTTTGAAGTCCTTTTCTTTCTAATTCCTCCTGAATATCATTGAACTGAACTGTTAAAAGTGAATTGCTTATGGTGATACTCACCTTGATCTCTCCTTCCAACTTTCAAAGCTCAATTTTTCCATTCTCTTGACCAGTAAACTTTACATGATTTTTAAGCCTAATTTCTGCTTGCTCCACTCAAATATATTAAACATTGGTAAACTGCTTGGAACAACATTTATTTTTATTATTTTCTTCTATACAATTGAAGTAAAAAATTATTGCTATTCAATATTAACACTTAAAATTTATTGCTTTACTAATCTACATAGGACAGTGTGATAGATACCCTCTAGAATATGAGAAAATGAACTTTAACTAGGATTTATAAAATATGCCTCTAAGCATGTTAATTTTATATGTAAATGAAATAGAAAGTATTTCTAAATATAAGCATAAATTAAAATAAATAAACAATTTTATAATATATTTTACATCAAAGTACATGCTCTTCAACTTTGTTTCCAAGATACATTTTAATATATATGAGGAATTAGTTTTGTTTATCATTAGGGCTCAATATTTTTCTTTCATGGTTATATTTTTATTGTACTTTTTTTAACTTCAAATAAATGGAATAGTTAGAAAGTAAGAAAAATTAAGTGTTCCATGTGATACCAAATGTTTCCAAATTGCGGGAATTAGGATTAGAAAAAATTAAAAACATACTGAAGCTTTAATTTTATCAACACTGGAAATTTCTCTTAAGTTTTTGATAATTTGCAACTTTATTAACTTTTGGTCACTTTTTCAGTTTAGAATTTTTCTTGTGTCATCGTGTGTATACTATTTAATCAACTGAAATAAGAAAAATGTTTACTCATATATTCCTCTCTAGGTATGATTAAGAAAAGTTTAAATTAATTAAACTTTTCTACATTTTCAAGGAGAAATGTTAACCATTAACAGTGAAAATTATCTACCTTAATAGAAAAACTTCAAATATATCACATGCTACCTATAGAATTTCAGCGCTTTTTATTTTTTTAAGTTTAAAGAATAAAAGTTGTTTTCTGAGTATGTTTCTTACCATGCTTTCAGCCTTCCATTATTGTTGATAATCCATTAGCTGTTATAAACATACCAGCTATGTATGAAGAACAAATATCACATAGTCTTCATGTAGATCCCGATATTCTGATATATGTAAAAAAATTCTGATATGCCCTAAAGGTGAAATATATCTGCTGCCTCTGTCAGGATTCAATGGCAATAACAAAGACCATAATCACAAGCAACTTGAGGAAGGAAGGCTTTATTTTAGATTATAATTATAGTCCATCATAAAGAAAATTAGGGCAGGAACTGAAACAGAGACAAAAAGATAAACTAATAGGACAACTTGCACTTGTCAATTTGTCATACCAACATAATACTGTTAAACAATAATCTTTCACCTCTTATTTGTCCCCAATATGTCATAAGAATATCACCATCACAATATAAACACTATAGTCTTTTAAATCTATCTTTAAACCATCTAATACTATAAATGATTAGTTTTCTTTTTAAGAGTTCAAAGTCTTCAGTTGATATTTTTTTATTTAGCTCTGTACCCCAATTTTTAAATAGGGTTATTTGATTGTCTGGAGTCTAATTTCTTGAGTTCTTTGTATATATTAGATATTAGCCCTGTATCGGATGTAGGATTAGTAAAGATCTTTTCCCAATCTGTTGGTTGTCATTTTGCCTTACAAAAGCTTTGCAATTTTATGAGGTCCCATTTGTCAATTCTTGATCTTAGAGCATAAGCTATTAGTGTTTTTTTGTTTTGTTTTGTTTTGGTTTTTTTTTTTTTTTTTTTTTTTTGGAAATTTTCCCCTGTGCCCATGTACTCTTCCCCACTTCCTTTTTTATTAGTTTCAGCGTATCTAGTTTTATGTGGAGGTCTTTGATCCACTTGGACTTGAGCTTTGTACAAGGAGATAAGAATTGATTGATTTGCATACTTCTACATGTTGATTGCCAGTTGAACCATCACCATTTGTTGAAAAGGCTGTCTTTTTTCCACTGGATGGTTTTAGCTCCTTTGTCAAAAATCAAGTGACCATAGTTATATGAGTTCATTTCTGGGTCTTCAATTCCATTCCATTGATCTTCCTGCCTGTCTCTGTACCAGTACCATGCAGTTCTTATCACTATTGCTGTGTAGTAAAGCTTGAGGTCAGGGATAGTGATTCCCCCAGAATTTCTTTTATTGTTGAAAATAGTTTTCACTATCCAGGGTTTTTTGTTATTCCAAATGAATTTTCAGATTGGTCTTTATAACTTGATGAAGATTTGAGTTGGAATTTTGATGGGGATAGCATCGAATTAAATCTGTAGATTGCTTTTGTCAAGATGGCCAGTTTTTCTATCCTGCCAATCCATGAGCATGGGAGATCTTTCCATTTTCTGAGATTTTGGTTTTGTGAAGGCTCGATGGCCCAGTATAGGGGAATGTGGGGGCAGGAGGAAGGGGGATGGAATAGGGGCTTTCTGAGGGGGTCAAATTGGGAAAGGGGATAATATTTGAAATGTAAATAAATAAAATATCCAATAAAAAAAGAGTTCACAGTCTTTCTAAACCAACCAAGTTCTCATAATTGTGAGTTTCTATATAATACAAAATAAATAAAATTTTAAAAACGATAACTTCCTTATTTCAAGATGGAAGTATCACAGCAGAGTTACACTCAAATTAAATAAAAAATAAAGTCCAACCCTGCAATTTCACTGTCAGATATCTGAAACTCACAAACCTAAAGGTTCCCAAAGGATTACATAGCTCCATATCTCTAGCTCTGCCATTCCTATCATCTGCATCCTGCCTGATAACGCTGAGGAAGGCTTACTCTACACCTACTGGTACCTTTGATTGTCATCCCACATTCCTGGAATCTCCAATATCCTATGGTCTCCAAAGGCCGCACCTTGACCAAAGTTCTCAACCCGAGATTCTGACTTTGTCAGATCATACCAACCTTCAACTTCTCTCTATGATCCTCTCAGTTCTGGTGTTTCTACTAAACTAAGGTTTTATCCTCACCACTAACCTTTCCTGGCCTTTCACAGAATAGAATCTCTCAGGTGACATTCATCAGCTACTCCTTCATGCTATCAAACTAGTACCACCTGTGGGAATTTTACACATTACCATGTCCAGGTGCCAGAATAAGAAACAGCTTAAGGCCTTTGCATCACAATTTCTGTGTGCTCATCCTGAGGAAATCCTCCCAAAAGATTTCACCCAAAAGATGTTCGACTCTTCACTGAAAGATGCTCAGCTACAACTAACCAGTAACAATTGTTTCAATAAAGTAAAGATTTTAATTCAGTGATTCTGGCGTCTTGTTAATCAGAAACTTGACAATTCAGGCCTCCAGTGTCTGCAATCTTTTCATCATTATTCTGTTCTTTCAAGCTCCCAGAGCAGACCATTAATCTGTGAATACTCAAGGCTCTCTTAACCCCAAAACCTTCTGCAGTCCTCCTCAAAGCATCATGGTCAGATCTGGGAGAACATTAATCCATCATTCTGGTATCCATTTCTCCTGTAATTGAGTTTTTATGTCTGTGATAAAGAGTATGTCCAAAGCAATTTGGGGCAAGGGGGTTTACTTTGGTTCACAGTTGTGGTTCATCCTGAAATGAAGTCAAGGCAGAAAAATCCTGAGGCAAAAACTGAATCTGAGGAAACTTGACTACTGGCATGTTTATCACAGCTTCCTCAAGCTTGCTTGCTTGCTTGCTTGCTTTCTTTCTTTCTTTCTTTCTTTCTTTCTTTCTTTCTTTCTTTCTTTCTTTCTCTCTCGCTCTCTTTCTTTCTCTCTTTCTTTCTTTCCTCAGAATCAGTGGTAACTCAATCACTGTGTGCAACAGCTAACACCCTAATTTATAAGCTATTCTAAGTTAAATCTTCCAGTAGTCATCCAAATGGATCTACCACCTGAAAAGGGGTCTCAGCTACCTACATTTTCGCCTCCATGCTCTGGTCCTCCAGCCCACCCTCCTCTCCTCTTCTGCCACTGCTCTTCCTGACCTGGAAGTCCCACATACTCACCCAGTAATTGACTTTTTTTTTTATTCATTAAAAGGGTCACATCAAGTCCTGAGTACTCTATTCACTCCTCTTCCTAGGCAGCCCCTCTTGGGGAAGCCGAATTAGCATCAAAATACAAACAGCACCAGGGCTATACACACTTTCCTCTTCTCAGATATAAATTGTGTACAACTATTACCATTTTGTAATTTATAAAGTACAAACTAGACCTAACACCCAGTCCATCATTTTTGTCAATTAAATAGAACACTCTGCCATCTATCCTAACTTAAAAGACTTATAAATCAATATGTTATAATTTAGTTTACTATCTGAAAACTATTCAAATATGTTCTCTCAATGCTGAATAGCCTGGGTTGGCTATGAGACTATAAGTAGTCTTTCAGCCCTTTTAGAAATCAGAGAATGACCACCATTATCAACGCAGAACACCTGCATAAGGGTAGTGTCACTCATAGTGGGCTGATTGTACCATTTCAGTCATTAATCAAGAATATACCCACAAGATGTCTTTAGGTCAGTCGGATGGAGCTGTTATTATTGTTGTTGTTGTTGTTTTTGTTGTTATTTGTTATTATTATTATTGACTAAAGTGCCTGTTCCCTGATGCCCTACCTGTACCATGTTGATTAGAAGAAGAGAAATCTAATGAGGAAATGAATTTTACATGATGTCATTTTGGTACCAGTTTCCTAAGCCTACTCATCAACGGCTTTGTTTGTCAGTGCCTTTATATGCATATATCTGCCTTCAAAAAGTAGAAGTAGACAGTGATTTTATTATAGAGTATTCTGGATTTCTGATTTTTTAAATTTATTTTTTTTATTTGATATATTTTTTATTTACATTTCAAATGATTTCCCCTTTTCTAGCCCCCCCACTCCCCGAAAGTCCCATAAGCCCCCTTCTCTCCCCATGTCCTCCCACCCACCCCTTCCCACTTCCCCGTTCTGGTTTTGCCGAATACTGCTTCACTGAGTCTTTCCAGAACAAGGGGCCACACTTTCTTTCTTCTTGTACCTCATTTGATGTGTAGATTATGTTTTGGGTATTCCAGTTTTCTAGGTTAATATCCACTTATTAGTGAGTGCATACCATGATTCACCTTTTGAGTCAGGGTTACCTCACTTAGTATGATGTTCTCTAGCTCCATCCATTTGCCTAAGAATTTCATAAATTCATTGTTTCTAATGGCTGAATAGTACTCCATTGTGTAGATATACCACATTTTTTGCATCCACTCTTCTGTTGAGGGATACCTGGGTTCTTTCCAGCATCTGGCAATTATAAATAGGGCTGCTATGAACATAGTAGAGCATGTATCCTTATTACATGGTAGGGAATCCTCTGGGTATATGCCCAGGAGTAGTATAGCAGGATCTTCTGGAAGTGATATATTTACTTCTTTATTTTTCTTGCTTGGTGAATGCCCTATATATGCAAGTAGGTAGATTCTAGAAAAGAACATAAAATACCCTGCAGCTGGGTTCCAGTATAAAACTGGAGTTGCAAGCCTGTCAGATATGTCTATAGGAAACAATATGCAGGTTCTTCATAAGGACAGGGCATGTTTTAATCACGATTCAACCCCCCAGTTCATAGATTCCAGTTTTCAGAATAAAGTATTTACAACCAGTAAATTTCTCAGACCCTGCTGACTGAGCACTATGGCCATCAAAGCTACCATCATTTAATTGCAAGCCACCATCTTTTAGGGAAAGTCTATAAGCGCCTTAAGTTTATTGCTTTAATTATTCGAATAAAAATGGTTTCTATAACATTAGGACATTTCTTTCTGCATCTCAATAGGAAATAAGATAAAATGTGATTAAGGTTACACAGGACCACATTTTCAATTCTAAAATTTCAAGTTATTATTTTAAATTGAGGTTTTTTTTAATGTTTATAAAAGAAGAGAATAAGCTAGATTTTTTCAATGATTTTATTTTTATTTATTTATTTATTTATTTTTGCCAAAATCAAGGTGGGAAGCTTTTTGCTAGACTATTTTTTGATTGGTAAGGAATTAAAAACTTGAAAGCCTGAAATATTTGGTGTCATCATTCTTTGCTGTTTGAATTTTGAATTGTTTTGGGTAAAAATAACTGAGTACATTTGAAAAAAATTGAAATTGGTTGAGTCTGAGCAGAACACCATATTAATTAAGGTTAATTTTGTCAGACTAAGCTCATTTTCAAAGCTCCCTCATTATTTCCTTTTTTCTCTGCCATTTGGCAAGGGGTAGCTACTAATGAACGCTCAGCACCCAAGAGATAAATCCCCTCTTTAGGAAGGAAGGAAAGTCACTCCGAATTGAACAGTTTGATCCCATACTACTCAAGTCAGCCCCAACTCTGCTGCCTGGAAACATGCTTGCTTTTCTTAACACAGAGTTGTGATACTGCTGCAAGCACCCTTGTAACCATAACTATGAATTTCATATAGACAGTCAGTGTTTTCCAATAATGTTCAGGGAAAAAAAAGCAAAACGACAAAATAACTTCTTTTTTTCTTTTTTTCTTCTTCTTTTGTGTTTAAATTTTCCTTGTGAGTCCTTTTGTGGTCAACCTCTCTACATGTGAGTATTCCAGCAGTGCTTGGCAAGTGTGCTTTAGAACTAGAAATAAATGAGGGATTTTATATGTGCAAAGCCAATTTGTTTTCAATCCAGCAACCAGGCATGCTGCACTCCATTTTATACTCACATTGTGTCAAGACCGAAGTGTCCTTTGGTACAGAGCAGTGCAGTTGGCTGTGCTCTTTTCAGCCTGACAAACAGCAATTTGGTGCAGTTGGAACTTCTTATTAAACTGTGGCAGGTTAGGGAGTCCGGGCCTAATAGAATTCGCCTAACTGATTGGCTGAGACATTTATGTTAGCTTAATTGTACATTTACCCTTTGATAAAATTAGGGATTAAATCCCCACCCTGGGAAGTGCATCTTAAGTTAGTAAGGAGTTCAAGAACACATTCTAATTAGGTCTTTTCTATTTCATACTGCCATGGGGTTTTTACCTTGACAACACACTGTTCCATTATGCTCCTTTTGAGAAGTGATTTCCCTTTCATACCTTAAATAAGACTGACTCTGTCTAGTATTAATAGTGCCTTAATGGTTGTGATTACATACTATGTAGGACTTGGGCTAACATCAGAACTTTGGGCATCCCACCTAGAACCTTTCTCAGAATCTTTTTTCATCATGTCAACTCTAAAACAGCATAACCCTTTGTCTTAATAAAGAATATTTTCTCAGAAAATATATACTGGTCAGGTGGCCCTTCAATGAATGTAACTCAAACTTTCATCCAGTCAGGCATAATATTTCAGAATTATTAACATTACCTTAAAATACCTTCAATTATAGCATTTTTCCAACTGCCATTTGTGACATAAATATCCATCATCATGGTTGGCAATATTATATGAGACAACCTTATAAGAGTCTATTTCATCATCAAACATGAAAGGCGATCAAACACCATCAAAATGAAAAATTGAAAATGCTAACCTTTTGCAAATCTACATAAATAAAATTAGGTGTGTATATCATTATAGGTTTATAAAATTATGTGTATATTATGTATGCATTAATTAAAAAACATGTTTTTGAGTGGCTTACAAACTCTTGAGTATTCTTCATTGAAGATGCTTGCTATTTATTTCCCTGAATATTATTGTCATCCCTTATTCTTCTGCATCCTTTGTGCTCTGTGGTTTTAATTGAGTTATCTTCTAGGTATATGTATATGTGTACATGTATGTATATGTGTATATATATATATGTGTGTGTATATATATATATATATATATATATATATATATATATATATATATATATATATATCATGGTTTCATATGTATATATGAAACCATTAAAAATATGGCCAATTTTCTCATCAATTCTCCCCTATAGTTTTGATGTCTGTTTGTCTGTTCTCTCATAGAGAGTGTTGGAGATGCAGTAGACAAATTGAACACCCTCAGCCTATTCCAAAATGGAAGGCTCATATTATACCCAGAGTATAAAGAAGCTTCTACTTTTATTCTTATAGTTTATATAAAATGTCTCTTCTCTTTGAAACAATAATGAGTTTATATCTGGCATCCTAGATTCTAAATCCATATGCATGCTATAGGTTTGAATTGAGTTCTTGTTGTGTTTTGAATCAAAATGGCCCCATAGGCTCATAGAAAGTAGAACTATAGGATGTGTCAGCCCATCATAATTCTGTCTGCTCTAAGACTTCCAGCACCTTGGCTGCCTAAGATCCACCATGCTTCTCACCATGATGATAGGAGACTAAACCTCTGACCTGTAAATTAACCCCAATTAAATATTTTACATTATAAGAGTTGCTGTAGCCATATGTCTTCCCAGCACTAATAACCCTAACACCATAATTATTTAGCTAGATTAATACATTATCATATATTTGTCATATATCAAACTAAGATATATTTGAAACTGCTCATTATATTTGGAGTTTACAATAATGAAAGTTAAGGTATTGGTGGAAATTCTAGTTTTTTTATTGTTGCATCTTCTTTGTTATTTGAATATAAGTCATTTCTCATGACTCATCCTTTTTATATAAAGATCCTTCCCTCTTGTTTAGCTTCTTTTGATCCGTGGACTGTAGTGAGGCTATCCTGTACTTTATGGAAAATACCCTCTTATAAGTTAGTGCATAACATGAATATCCTTTTGGGTTACCTCACTCATGATGATATTCTCAATTTCCTTTCCATTGCTTCCAAATTTCATGATATTTTTGTTTTTATTTGGCTGAATATTATTCCACTGTGTAGATGGAATTATCCTTATCCATTTTCTGTATCTATTGTTCAGTTAAAGAGCATCGAGGTTGTTTCCAGGTCATGGCTGGTAAAGCTTCTATGAACATAGTTGAGCAAATGTCCCTGTGGTATAATGGGCATCTTTTGGGTATATGCTCTTGAGTGGTAGAGCTGTATCTTGAAGCAGTACTATTCCCAGTTGTCTGAGAAGCTGTCAAATTGATTTGCAAAGTAGTTGTACAACTATGCACTCCCACCAGCAGTGGGGGTTTGATCCCTTTCCTTCACATGCTAACCAGCATGTGCTATCACGTGAGTTTTTTATCTTAGCCATTCTGACTATTGTAAGAGGTAATCTCAGTCATTCTGATGTGCATTTCCTTGATGACTAAGGATGCTGAGCATTCTTTAAGAGTTTCTCATCTGTTGAAGATTCTTCTACTGAGAATCCAATGTTTATCTCTGTAACCTCGTGTTTGGTTTTGTTTAATTTTTAAGATTTATTGATTTATATATTTAATGTGTGTGAGTAGACAGTTGTTCTCTTCAGACATGTACAAAATAGGATAACATAATAACAAAATATCATGTGTGCATGTATGCACACACATGTGCTTCACTTATTTTGTTTTTGTTGGTATAGATTTATTTATTTCCTTGGTTTTCATGGGTGTAGTTTTCCTTCTTGGTTTGGAATTTTCCTTCTAGTATTTTCGGTATGGCTGGATTTATAGAAGGATATCATTTAAATGTGGTTTCATCCTGACAATCTTGTTTTGTTCCCTGGAAGGATATTGAGAATTTTTCTGGGTATAGTAGTTTAGGATTGGTGTCTTTGGTCTTTTAGGGTCTATAAGATATCTGTCCATGCCCTTCTAGGTTTTAGAGTCTCTTTTGACAATTCCAGTGTAATTATGTTAGATTTGCCTTTATATATTACCTGGCCTTTTTCTCCTTGTAGCTTTTAATATTCTTTTTTGTTCTGTATATTTAGTGTTTTAATTATTATATTGTAGGAAGATTTTCTTTTATGCTCTAGTCTAATTGGTATTCTGTAAGCTTCTCGTATGTTTATAAGTTTCCCCTTCATTACGTTGGGAAGCTTCACCTTCTTCTAATCCTGTTATTCACAGGTTAGGTCTTTTCATGGTATCCCAGATTTCAGGGATGTTTTGTGTCAAGAATTTTTGGATTCATCATTTTCTTTGACTGATATATTAATTTCTTCTATCAGATATTCTATGTCTGAAATTTTCCTCTTTCATTTCTTGTATTGTGGCCTGTGTTGTCCAGTTCTCTTCCCTAGATTTTCCATCTCCAGTATTCCCTCACTTTGTGTTTTCTTTATACCTTCTATTTCCATTTTCAAATCTTGAACAGTTTTGTTTCCTTCCCCTATTTAATTCTATTTTCCTGTATTTATTTAATTTGTGTCCTCTTTAAAGACCCCTAACATCTTTATATGATTGGATTTATGGTCATTTCCTTGGACTTTGGTTGTGTTAGGATATCTAGGGTTTGCTGTATTAAGGAAGCTGTTCTCTAAAGGTACCATTGGCTCTGGCTTTTCTTTAGTGTGTTCATTTGAAGGCCTTTTAGGAACCTGGTTGTCCTTGGGTATTTCTGTTTTAGCAAGTACTGGGAAGGATTTAACCTCAATGATCCTGCTGTGGTAGGTCTCTGGTGAATATCCTTGGGCTCGACAGGGAAATTCAGGATGTATAGCCACATGTCTCCTAAGACTTTGGTGTGTCCCTGTGCATATGGAGGGAAAGGGATATGGGAAGAGAGGAGGCATGTAGAGAGGTGTCCAGACAATGTTAGGTCCAGGGGACAGTAGGCAACTCAGGACAGCCAGGTGTGACTGAGAGGACTCTATAATCAGGTAAAATGGGTAGAGGATGGGAATATTACCTGCATGGTTTCAGGTCATGAAGTCTAACGAAGTTGGAGGAGGGGTAGCTGGACAGTGGGGGAACAGGAGAACAGCAGACTGCTCATGTCAGGTCCTTGTCAGTTCTTATTTTTCAATTACAACGTGAAACGTCTCTGGCATTTTAATGTACTTAGAAGTTATTTTCTGACCTTACCTTTAATGAGTAATTTCCTAATGTAAAACTGCAACACAAATTAACACTAGTTCAAGACACCAGTAGTATACAACAAGGAGATATGTATCTCAATGCCACATGAAAATATAGTTTTCCATTATACACTTATGTCTCTTGGTAGATGATCTCTGAGTTCTGCCTACCACCATTCCTTCCCATATTTTCAAAGAATTTGAACTTGAGGACCATTTGGACAGTTTGATGTTCAATGGAATTTCTCCTCAAGACTCAAACACTTTCCCTTTGCTCTATTCTCAAAGCATTTCTACCCCACAAATTCATGTATTCTCGTGTTGACTGGGGTAAATGTATGTGGAACTTAGAAACCTCTACTAGAGGAAGACTTCACTTGTTGAACCATTCATAGTCTCAAGACTATTGTATTCATTCTGTGTTAGATATTTTGGAAAAATGTAAATATTGTACAGCCTTTTGGTAGTAATAGGATTTACTGGTAAGGAAATAAGTTGGATATCAAAAATAAAGTGTACAAGGATATGTTGGAAAGCCTTCGCAGCATATTCGCTTCACACTGCATTGATGAGGTCATCTTTGCCCAAAGCATTGAACTTCAAATATCTCTCCTATGAGCAATACAAAAGAAATTTAAAGTGGTACAAAAGGACAAATATAAACTAAAGACTTAGTGGCCACTGGGAAGTAATAGAAAAAAATATACTAATTACTATACTTGTAGGGTTAGTGCCTTTGCCTTTAAACCTTATAAATACTGGAATGTTAGCCTTAAATGGCCATATAAATCAACTTCAAGGGCTTTATCCAAAGCAATAGGAACAGCTGACTAGCAATTATTCTATAAAATAACTCAAAAACATTACAAAGAAGAAAACTGTTATAATCATTCTATAAAGAATTCAAAAGATTTTAATTAAAAAAAGATTCAGTCCTTATAGTTGGACAATCATATTCATTTTCTAATTTTGTTTAAAAAATATAAATTGAGGTATAGCATATTAGCTGAGTCTGGAAGACACATCTTTATCCTTGTTCTCAGGAGGTAGAGGCAGAAGAATCTGTAAGTTTGAAGCCACCCTGATCTACAGAGTGAGTTCCAAGACAAACAGACAGTGCTCCAAAGAGAAAGCCCATTTCAAAAGCAAAAAATAAATAAATGAATAAATGAAAATATTCACACATCACATTTCTATGTGTATACACACACAAAACACACAAAACATACACATGCACACATACATACATACATACATATATATATACATATACATATACATGAATTTTAACATATAGGAAATAACTTGTCTTCCTCTAATATTGAATTCATTCTGACTAGAGCATTCTTATTTATACAGCAAGTATGGATATCTGTGAGCATATGCATATGTGCACCTCTGCATAAAACAAAAAGCACATAGTAGATATTTTGGATTAGTACTCTCTTAACACTTTATATTCTACTGGAAGAAAAATGAGCACTATTTATATAGAGTCCTTTGCCGTTTTTGCTCATTTTAATTTGTTTTTTGTTTTTTTTCTTATTGAAGATTATGAAAACTTTGTATTTTTTTCCATTTGTTTTTTTTTATTATTCGATATAATTTATTTACATTTCAAATGATTTCCCCTTTTCTAGCCCCCCGACTCCCCGAAAGTCCCGCAAGCCCCCTTCTCTTCCCCTGTCCTCCCACCCACCCCTTCCCACTTCCCCGTTCTGGTTTTGCTGAATACTGTTTCACTGAGTCTTTCCAGAACCAGGGGCCACTCCTCCTTTCTTCTTGTACCTCATTTGATGTGTGGATTATGTTTTGGGTATTCCAGTTTTCTAGGTTAATATCCACTTATTAGTGAGTGCATACCATGATTCACCTTTTGAGTCTGGGTTACCTCACTTAGTATGATATTCTCTAGCTCCATCCATTTGCCTAAGAATTTCATGAATTCATTGTTTCTAATGGCTGAATAGTACTCCATTGTGTAGATATACCACATTTTTTGCATCCACTCTTCTGTTGAGGGATACCTGGGTTCTTTCCAGCATCTGGCAATTACAAATAGGGCTGCTATGAACATAGTAGAACATGTATCCTTATTACATGGTGGGGAGTCTTCTGGGTATATGCCCAGGAGTGGTATAGCAGGATCTTCTGGAAGTAAGGTGCCCAGTTTTCGGAGGAACCGCCAGACTGATTTCCAGAGTGGTTGTAACAATTTGCAACCCCACCAGCAGTCGAGGAGTGTTCCTCTTTCTCCACACCCTCTCCAACACCTGCTGTCTCCTGAATTTTTAATCTTAGCCATTCTGACTGGTGTAAGATGAAATCTTAGGGTTGTTTTGATTTGCATTTCCCTAATGACTAATGAAGTTGAGCATTTTTTAAAATGCTTCTCCGCCATCCGAAGTTCTTCAGGTGAGAATTCTTTGTTTAACTCTGTACCCCATTTTTTAATAGGGTTGTTTGGTTTTCTGGAGTCTAACTTCTTGAGTTCTTTATATATATTGGATATTAGCCCTCTATCTGATGTAGGACTGGTGAAGATCTTTTCCCAATTTGTTGGTTGCCGATTTGTCCTCTTGATGGTGTCCTTTGCCTTACAGAAACTTTGTAATTTTATGAGGTCCCATTTGTCAATTCTTGCTCTTAGAGCATACGCTATTGGTGTTCTGTTCAGAAACTTTCTCCCTGTACCGATGTCCTCAAGGGTCTTCCCCAGTTTCTTTTCTATTAGCTTCAGAGTGTCTGGCTTTATGTGGAGGTCCTTGATCCATTTGGATTTGAGCTTAGTACAAGGAGACAAGGATGGATCAATTCGCATTCTTCTGCATGCTGACCTCCAGTTGAACCAGCACCATTTGTTGAAAAGGCTATCTTTTTTCCATTGGATGTTTTCAGCCTCTTTGTCGAGGATCAAGTGGCCATAGGTGTGTGGGTCCATTTCTGGATCTTCAATCCTGTTCCATTGATCCTCCTGCCTGTCACTGTACCAATATCATGCAGTTTTTAACACTATTGCTCTGTAGTATTGCTTGAGGTCAGGGATACTGATTCCCCCAGATTTCCTTTTGTTGCTGAGAATAGTTTTAGCTATCCTGGGTTTTTTGTTGTTCCAGATGAATTTGATAATTGCTCTTTCTAACTCTGTGAAGAATTGAGTTGGGATTTTGATGGGTATTGCATTGAATCTGTATAGTGCTTTAGGCAAAATGGCCATTTTAACTATATTGATTCTGCCGATCCATGAGCATGGGAGGTTTTCCCATTTTTTGAGGTCTTCTTCCATTTCCTTCTTCAGAGTCTTGAAGTTCTTGTCATACAGATCTTTCACATGTTTGGTAAGAGTCACCCCAAGATACTTTATACTGTTTGTGGCTATTGTGAAGGGGGTCATTTCCCTAATTTCTTTCTCAGCCTGCTTATCCTTTGAATATAGGAAGGCCACTGATTTGCTTGAGTTGACTTTATAACCTGCCACTTTGCTGAAGTTGTTTATCAGCTGTAGGAGCTCTCTAGTGGAGTTCTTTGGGTCACTTAGGTAGACGATCATGTCGTCTGCAAATAATGATAGTTTGACTTCTTCCTTTCCAATTTGTATCCCTTTGACCTCCTTATGTTGTCGAATTGCCCGAGCTAGTACCTCAAGTACAATATTGAAAAGATAAGGAGAAAGGGGGCAGCCTTGTCTGGTCCCTGATTTCAGTGGGATTGCTTCAAGTTTCTCTCCATTTAGTTTGATGCTGGCTACCGGTTTGCTGTATATTGCTTTTACTATGTTTAGGTATGGGCCTTGAATTCCTGTTCTCTCCAAGACTTTAAGCATGAAGGGATGCTGAATTTTGTCAAATGCTTTTTCAGCATCCAATGAAATGACCATGTGGTTTTGTTCTTTGAGTTTGTTTATGTAGTGGATTGTATTGATGGATTTCCGTATATTGAACCAACCCTGCATTCCCGGGATAAAGCCTACTTGATCATGGTGGATGATCGTTTTGATGTGTTCTTGGATTCGGTTGGCAAGAATTTTATTGAGTATTTTTGCATCGATGTTCATAAGGGAAATTGGTCTGAAGTTCTCTTTCTTTGTTGGATCTTTGTATGGCTTTGGTATCAGCGTAATTGTGGCTTCGTAGAAGGAATTGGGTAGTGTTCCTTCTGTTTCTATTTTGTGGAATAGTTTGAAGAGTATTGGTGTTAACTCTTCTTTGAAGGTCTGGTAGAATTCTGCACTGAAGCCATCTGGTCCTGTGCTTTTTTTGGTTGGAAGACTTTCTATGACTCCTTCTATTTCTTTAGGCATTATGGGACAGTTTAGATGGTCTAGTTGGTCCTGATTTAATTTTGGTATTTGGTATCTGTCAAGGAAATTGTCCATTTCCTCCAGATTCTCCAGTTGTGTTGAGTATAGGCTCTTGTAGTAGGATCTGATGATTTTTTGGATTTCCTCAGTTTCCGTTGTTATATCTCCCTTTTCATTTCTAAGTTTGTTAATTTGGATACTTTCTCTGTGCCCTTTGGTCATTCTGGCTAAGGGTTTATCTATCTTGTTGATTTTCTCAAAGAACCAGCTCCTGGTATTGTTGATTTTTTGTATGGTTCTCTTTGTTTCTACTTGATTGATTTCGGCCCTGAGTTTGATGATTTCCTGCCTTCTACTCCTCCTGGGCGAAATAGCTTCTTTTTGTTCCAGGGCTTTCAGGTGTGTCATTAAGCTGGTAATGTATGCTCTCTCCATTTTCTTTTTGGAGGCACTCAGGGCTATGAGTTTTCCTCTTAGCACTGCTTTCATTGTGTCCCATAGATTTGGGTATGTTGTGTTTTCATTTTCATTGTGTTCTAAAAAGTCTTTAATTTCTTTCTTTATTTCTTCCTTAACCAAGGTATCATTGAGTAGAGTATTGTTCAGTTTCCACGTGTATGTGGGCTTTCTGTTGTTTCTGTTGCTATTGAAGACCACTTTTACTCCATAGTGATCAGATAGGAGGCATGGGATTAGTTCGATCTTCTTATATTTGTTGAGGTCTGTCTTGTGACCAATTATATGGTCGATTTTGGAGAAGGTACCATGAGGTGCTGAGAAAAAGGTATATTCTTTTGTTTTAGGATAGAATGTTCTATATATATCTGTTAAATCTAATTGGTCCAAAGCTTCAATTAGTTTCATTGTGTCCCTGTTTAGTTTCTGTTTTCCTGATCGGTCCATTGAGGAAAGTGCAGTGTTGAAGTCACCCACAATTATTGTGTTAGGTGCAATGTGTGCTTTTAGTTTTAATAAAGTTTCTTTTACGAAAGAGGGTGCCCTTGCATTTGGGGCATAGATGTTCAGGATTGACAGTTCTTCTTTTTGTATTTTTCCTTTGACCAGCAAGAAGTGTCCCTCAGGGTCTCTTTTGATGACTTTGGGTTGAAAGTCAATTTTATCTGATATTAAAATGTCTACTCCAGCTTGTTTCCTGAGACCATTTGCTTGTAAAATTGTCTTCCAGCCTTTTACTCTAAGGTAGTGTTTGTCTTTGACCCTGAGGTGTGTTTCCTGTAAGCAGCAAAATGTAGGGTCCTGTTTACGTATCCATTTAGTTAGTCTGTGTCTTTTTATTGGGGCATTAAGTCCATTGATGTTAAGAGATATTAAGGAATAGTGATTGTTACTTCCTATCATTTTTGACGTTATTTTTTAAATTTGAATGCTTAACTTCTTTTGGGTTTGATGAAAGGTTACTATCTTGCTTTTTCCAGGGTGAAGTTTCCCTCCTTGTATTGGTGTTGTCCTCCTATTATCCTTTTTAGGGCTGGGTTTGTGGATAGATATTGGGTAAACTTGGTTTTGTCATGAAATATCTTAGTTTCTCCATCTATGGTGATTGAGAGTTTTGCTGGATATAGTAGTTTTGGTTGGCATTTGTGTTCTCTTAGAGTCTGCATGAGATCTGCCCAGGACCTTCTAGCCTTCATCGTCTCAGGTGAAAAGTCTGCTGTGATTCTGATAGGTCTTCCTTTATATGTTACTTGGCCTTTTTCTCTTACTGCCTTTAGTATTCTTTCTTTGTTTAGAACATTTGGTGTTTTGATTATTATGTGACGGGAAGTATTTCTGTTCTGGTCCAGTCTGTTTGGAGTTCTGTAGGCTTCTTGTATATTCATGGGCATCTCTCTCTTTAGGTTAGGGAAGTTTTCTTCCATAATTTTATTGAAGATGTTTGCTGGCCCTTTAAGTTGTAAATCTTCACTCTCATCTATGCCTATAATCCTTAGGTTTGGTCTTCTCATTGTGTCCTGGATTTCCTGGATATTTTGGGTTACAAGCTTTTTGCATTTTGCAATTTGTTTAACTGTTGAGTCCATGGTTTCTATGGAATCTTCAGCATCTGAGATTCTTTCTTCTATCTCTTGTATTCTGTTGTTGATATTTGCATCTCTGTCCCCTGATTTCTTCCCAAGGCTTTCTATCTCCAAAGTTGTCTCCCTTTGAGTTTTCTTAGTTGTTTCTACTTCTGATTTTAGATCCTGGATGGTTTTGCTTAGCTCCTTCACTTGCATGTTTGTGTTTTCCTGTAATTCTTTAAGAGATTTTTGTGTTTCCTCTTTCATGAGCTCAGCCTGTTGACCAAAGTTCTCCTGTATTTCTTTAAGTGTTTTTTGCATTTCCTCCTTGTTGGCTTTTGTATTCTCCTGGATTTCTTTCAATGATTTTTGTGTTTCCCTTGCAAGGGCTTCTAACTTTTGATCCATTTTCTCCTGAATTTCTTTATGTATGTCCTTCATGTGTTCCTGTACCAGCATCATGACCAGTGATTTTAAATCCAAATCTTGTTTTACTGGTGTGATGGGGTATCCAGGACATGTTGGTAGAGGAGAATTGGGTTCAGATGTTGCCATATTGCCTTGATTTCTGTTAGTGACGTTCCTGCGTTTGCCTTTTGCCATCTAGTTCTCACTGGTGTTAGTTTATCTTGTCAGTGCTGGACTCACCAGTGCAAGCTGCCCCTTCCCAGTTGGCCTCTGGTGCACAGCTTACCTCCTGCACTGCTTGTAGACAGTGTGCTGCTGCCCAGGCTGTTCTGATCCCAAAGCAGGCACCCGAAGGCTCCCGCTGGGGCCCGCTGGATTCACTGGAGCACACTGACTTCTCTCAGCTGGCCGCCCGGAAGCCCAGCTAGCCACTTGCAGGACTTGGAGATGTAATGCTGCCGCCCAGACTGATCTGGATCCAGAAGCGGAGAGAGTAGAGCTAAGGGCTTCTGCCTGAGGCCTTGCCCCAGATTGTGTCTGTGGAGCAGATGGAGCCTGTGTGCACTCCCAGGGAGTGCCGACGGTGTATGCTACTGTGACCTCCCCTGTGTTCCTCTCACTCCGCTGGGCAGCCGATCTGCCAACCGGGCTGTCGCACACAAGGTTAGCCTGGCCGCCCAGTCCCTGAGTCCAGGCAAAAGCCTGGGAGTCCAAGGTCCAAGCAAAGTTCCCCTAGGGCTATGAATGTTAATTGGGTTTGCCAGGTGACTAGGATGGCGGGCGTGTGCGCCCGAGCTCCCTGAAAGCGCAGGGAGAGTCTGCTTTGCTAATAATCACCTGGGCGGGTTGACTCACAGATGGCCCACCAAGCCGCCCAGTTCTTGGGGTCAGTCCTGTGCCTTTTGGGGCCTGGACCTCCACTTTGTTAGCCTTAGGCTATGCCTGTTACAGGTCTGCCCGCCTGAGCTCTCTGTCGTCCTGCAGGCAAAATGGCGGCGGCGCGCTCGCAGGCCTGGGCAAAAAAAGTCCTGGTTGGGTTGGCACCCCGATGGCCCCCCGACCCGCCCAGGGCCTGGGTGCAGGCCAACGCCCGTCGGGCTCAGACCACCGCGGTGTTGGCCTCGGATTATGTTTGTGTACCTCAGTCTGTCCGATTCCTGGAGTACGGAACCAAGATGGATGCTCCTCTCCTGACTGGTGGGAGGCCGAGTTCTGAAGTGGCCTCCGTGCAGGAAAGGCACCGCACAACTGCAGCTGCTTGCTGCCCGGCTGGTCAGCGAAGGTCAGTGGTCGTGGGCGCAGGGCCTAACTGGTCCCTGTGACGCCTTGGTTCCACTGCTGATGGCCCTTCAGCTGGAGCAGCCACTGCTGCTGCTGCCGCCGCTGCCACCGCCGCCGCCACCGCCGCCGCCGCCGCCCAGTGATCAAAACTTTGTATTTTTATACAAATTCTCTTTAAGTGAACAGTAAAACTTTTTGTTTTTGGCCAGTAACTCATTTTATTTTTTAACAGAGAGTTCACAACTTTGACATATACATGGTATAAAATTTTATGCCTTTTATGCTTTTAATTTCTATCAGTATAAATATAATCAATTAAAAGAAATTATCAAATTGAATTTTGTGGCATCTATGTGATAGCTATATACACAGCACTGGAAAACAAATACTTTCTTAAATGCTTGCTATAAATATTGCAAAGTATATCATTTTACTTACATATACTGCTGTTTGTGCTATTATGGGTTTCATTTTTATAATATATTTAAGTATGATACAATTTTTATACTACCAATATTGTCCCACTGAATCATACACATGGGAACATAAAATATAATCATATTTATCCTATTTTTCCCATCAAACTTTTCTATATGTTCCCTAAACATGGCCTCTTTCTGATGACATGGATTTTCTGTTTTGTTCATAACCCACCCTGTCCTATTAGTGTTGCCAATTATGCAAATAGGCATAGGACCACCTACTAGAACATGGGAACCCAACCCAAATAAATTAATTTTCAACAGTAGAAATGAAGATGTGGCAACTCAGATAGTAGACTTCATAAGGGTTTTGCCACACATTTTCTACTTTAACATTTCTCTCAGATGTCACTGTTATTTGCTGCCTATTGTTCATTATATGAACATTGCTGTTACATATATTTTGTACAACTTCCTAGTTTTCTGACACTAGAGTACATATTATAATGCTGTACCAACCTCATTATGGGGAAAGGTAAAATTCATTATAGATTTGAGGGATTTTTTTCACACTCAAAACATGCACTAATCATTCTTCTATTGTTCTGGTAAAACACATGACCAAGGCACCTTGCAGAAGATGTGTTTTGGATTTATGTTTCCAAATTGAATGTAGGCAAGGTGTCAAGCAGGCATGGCAGTTGGAGCAGCAGCTGAGAGTTCATATGTGGAGGCACAAACAGGAAGCCAAATGCTACTCTAGATGGCATGAGTCCTTAGAAATACAAACATGACTTTCATGGACATATTTCCTCAGCAAGGACACATCTTCTATTTCTTCCCAAACATCCACAGACTAGGGAACCAGGAATTCAAATGCCCAGGACATTATCATCCAAAAAACTATAATATATAACACATAGTCATTCATATCAATATATATTTATTTATGTAATTACATGTGATGGGTGGGTTCATGCCACTGTATCTTGATACACTACCAGTGAAAAACTCATAGTTGATTGATATCAAGTTTAAACCAATTTACAGTAGCTTCAATAGTAGTACAATATTTCACATAATTAATTGTGAAGTTTTGATATTTCACATAATTTTAGATATATTCAGTATTTTAGTACTTGAAATTTTAGTAGCAAGATTTGTTGGAAATAATGACTTCACTCTACTTGCAGTTCTGTCCATCAAGGATATACACAAGGCTTCATAGTGAAAATTAAAATAACTGATAAAACAGCCAAGAGTATGTGAGATAACTGAATGAGGTATACAAAATATGTACAGGGCCTTAGCAAGCATCTGATTCAGTACTATTATTTGAGATCACGGTGTTTTTAAGAAATATGATTCTTATTCTAATTCATTTTCGACATGAGTTCATACATGAGGCATGCACCTTGTTACTGGAAAATTGAGTGCTGTTTCCTGACACTACTACTTAAGCATTCCTCATTCCCTTCTGCCTGTAATTGATGATGTCAGAAGGTAGGTTAAATCCAAGAAAAAAAAGTCTTATAAGTGTATATTATTGTAAAGATTAATAAGCCACAGAAGTGAATGCTTAAAATGCTGAGACTCTGAGTTTGATCCTCAAATGAAATATCAAATAAGTGACACTTCCAATTAATAGTTCTTTTCAATTACTTTTATAGTTCATTTGCTATGGTTTTTTTATTCCCAGTTTCATTTAGTTCTATTTCTTCTTTAATATTTTGAGTTGATCTTAATGCTTAACCTTGCCAATATTAGTTATTTCTAATACAGTGTGTGGGTATCAAACATCACAAGAATAATAAAGAAAGACATCCACACACTATACTTCATTTCATAGGCTCTCTGGAAGGAATTTCAAATTAATTGTTCATAGAAAACCCGTGATAAGGCAAAAATATAATGCAGCCACCTCGGTTCTTTTATCCCTTGGCTTGATAAGATTGGAAACTGTAAAACTCGTCTAAGGTAAACTAACACTAATAATATACCACACTGCATTTATATCAGAACTGAACATTTTGCTCTTGTGTGAAACAGGCAACACAATACTGGCTTTGATATAGAAACTTGCATTTCTCATCAAAAGAAATGCGATCAATAAAGTTTACCAGAAAACTTGCTTAAATGAGCTAAAGGATTAGACCTCCCCCCCCCAAAAAAAATTCTCCCTGCTGTTATAAGCAACTTAAAAGCACCAGACAAAATAAGAGTTTGGCTGTAGGTCAGAAAAAAGACTTATTCTGAAATGCAGAAATGTCATCCTGGAATTCAGTTCAGAGAGGTCACAGAAGCGACATCACCTGTATGAGATTAAAATGTAATGTTATTAACCTAATTGGTAAAATAAAACTGGATGATTCCAAAATGTAGTAAGAATCCTGTGGGTGATTGTTAATAACTTTACTTTTTTAGTTAGCTGTAGCTTCAAAGGAAGTGATTTAATCATCAGCTGAAAATAATCACTAACACCGACTTTGATCTTAAATTTGGAAGTTGCTTATGTTCAACTCAGCATTTCAATTTGCCTGTATTCAAGAGATGTCTAATTCACTTTCACGCTTCTTTTTAATTTTTATTTCTCTTGATCTTGAAATTATAATTTTGTTATTACCCTCTCTCTCCTGTTTTTCCTCTAAAACTACCCATATAAATCTAATTGCTCTCTTCCTAATTGATGGCCTCCTTTCCCTCAATTGTTATTACAGACACATGTAATATCTTTAAATATATTACATACAACTATATCATATCTGCCTCATTTTAAATCTGCTTTTTATTATGTACCTTTGATTTGTTTCTTATGAGTGTGTTGCCCACACAATTTTTTTAAATGCATGTCTTTTGGATTTCAGCAAAGCTATTTATAGGACACTATGTATAGGACACTATGTATAGGACAATAAACTGGGCTTGTTATATATTTTTTTATACCTGAACATGTTCACAACCCTCCTTTTCTACTCACTTAATGAAGAAATGCAAGTTGATGCATTTAGCAATTGGATTGGGGTGAGTTAATATTGTCACTGTGATATTATCAATTTTCAAGGACATGTGTATTTCTTAAAAACACCAACTCGCAGTGCATGGACTGGTTTGTCAGAGCAAGATCTGTTAAGCTTGTATGTCAGTTTTATCTCTTCACTGTTCCTACAGGTAGGGTCTCTACACTCATATTCCCAGGCTGTTGTCTCTGTAGCTTTCACTGTTAAATATTTATAGATTGGTTATGTGTATGGAAGACATTAAATATCTTCTTTTATTTTTAATTGTGTGTCTGGACCCATGAACACAGGTACCTGCAGAAGCCGAGAGGCAGAGGCCCCTGAAACTAGAATTACAGGATGTTGTGAGAGATGAGACGTGGCTTCTCAGGGAGTACTAATCAGATCCGCTGCAAGATCAGCACATACTCATAACCACTGAATCCTCTATCTAGTCCCATTTGGGGATATTTTCTATTGGTTTGATTAAGGTTTAGTCTTAAGGTATCAGTGTAACTTCATCCCAATTAGGAAAACGTTTTCATTTTTTTGTTTTGTTTTGTTTTGGTTTTTTTTGGAGGTTTTTTTGTTTGTTTTGTTTTCACATCTGCATTGTGCCTTACACGTTTGGCACCCCCTGTTTTATTTTCCTTCTTTTTTTTTTAATTTGATATATTTTTATTTACATTTCAAATGATTTCCCCTTTTCTGGCTCCCCACTCTCTGAAAGTCCCATAAGCCCTCTTCCATCCCCCTGTTTCCCCATCCACCCTTTCCCACTTCCCGGCCCTGGTGTTGCCCTATACTGCTACACTGAGTCTTTCCAGAACCAGTGGCTACTCCTTCCTTCCTTCTTGTACCTCATTTGATGTGTGGATTATGTCTTGGGTATTCCAAGTTTCTAGGCTAATATCCACTTATCAGTGAGTGCATACCATGGTTGATCTTTTGAGACTGGGTTACCTCACTTAGTATGATGTTCTCCAGCTCCATCCATTTGTCTAAGAATTTCATGAATTCATTGTTTCTAATGACTGAATAGTACTCCATTGTGTATATATACCACATTTTTTGTATCCATTCCTCCGTTGAGGGACACCTGGGTTCTTTCCAGCTTCTGTCTATCATAAATAGGGCTGCTAGTGTACTGTGAAGTCCTCTGGCATGTATAAATAAGTATTTTTTCATCTTCCTTTCTCCTGTATACTGTAGCATATAGTTTTATGCTCTACCCACCTTTTGCTCCTAGAGGTGACTGAACAGCCAGCCCCCTCTCAGCTTCCCTTGAATCCTCAGATAAAAGACACAGACACACAATTATTCAGTTTCCACTTACCTTATTGGCACAATTGCTTGCCATTACCATCTCCTGCCTGGGAAAGTATGCCCTTACCAATTTCCTGTCAATGTCTCTTCCACCTGCCCTATTCTTCAGTTGCCTGACTGCCCTGAGAAGCTGCTTATAGGTGCAGCCTGTGTGGCTACTCTGTTTTGAGATCTCACACAGTTGCTGTATTCTTCTCACTCCAAAGCATGGTGAACTCTGTTCTTTGCTTCTCTCTCCCTGCCTCCAGGGACACGGAAGTTGTGTCTGTTCCTTCTGCCCAGCAATTGACCCACAGCTCCCTTTACTGACTGATCAAGAGCCAACTGGGGAACAGAACCTTAGCAGCAGAACCACTCCCTACAATATACAGTACATTTTCTGTGAGCTTTGAAAGAAAGCCATATATTTCATTTCAACTCTGCAGCAGATTAAGATTTAAGTCATAGGGAAAATTGAGTAGAAAGCCTCAAGGCAGATTCTTACTGTTTCCACTAAGCTACTATTTCTATCCTTTGGGTCTGCAATGCAATGGAAGTATCATTATGCTCACTTCTAATATTTTCTGTGAACATGCAGTAAAGTTGTTCTACTGAGATTTGATTTGGACATGGAGTCCCCCTGTATTTGTTACCTCCAGGATGATCACAATATTCTAACAACCCAAATGTATCCCTTAACACAGTCAAGAACTTTTATGATAAATTTCCTTTGCCAACACTCATTACCTCTACTTTAACTGAGACAAGGATCACCACTCCTTCCTCTTGGCAAGTATTCCTTCCCCCCTAATGGTTATTGTTGGATTGAATTTTAGGGTAATCACTTGCTCTTTTAACTGAGATTTATCCAAACTAGTCTTGAATGTTAGGATGTTCAATTTTTTATTGAAAATATGAGAATGATTTATCTTTGATTTATTGACATCCATAAATGCAACCAAAAGTCATCTATCAACTTTTCAAAGGCTTAAAATTTTAACAATACTATTTACAATATTTATTGATTTAAATAGTCTGGTCATATTTTGGACAAATACATAAAAATTTTTTCTGATTAATCCTTTATATAAATTAAAGTATAGAAATGTGTGGTATTTCTGAATATTAAAACAAGAAAATAATTTAAAAGGGTTAATTGAACAAAGTTTAAAAGAGAACAAAATGAAGACAATGATATTTCTCATTTTAGTTTGATTCTTACTAATTTGTATGTAATTGTTTACTGGCAGGGCTAAATAACATGTATCAGCCTAATTATTTTCATATTGAGTATCTATTTTTGTTCTTTGAGAAAGTCTCTTAGACTTTCTGAGAAGGACTACTAAAATATCTCCTTTCAATAGACTCAAAGGGAAAGTCATGGGCATTTCTGGAGAGTGGAAATGCATGAGTTGCTAAGAATAAAGAATAAAATGATGGGTGGCTGCAGGGTGCAAGTACACTATATATTGAGAAGAACTAGGAAAGAGAGTTAGCAAAGTGCTGTGGCTTGTGAGAGGTACAAAGAAGACACACACTATTATGTCTGAGCAATTGTGTTGGTTCTATTCTTTTACCAGGGGATTTGCTTTTTTACTGAGATCCCAGGGTTTAATATGATAATTAAGTGGTTATGTGTTTAGGATTATTATATTAAGTGTTAATTATGGATCTTATATGTCAAATGTTAATGTTTTTGCTTAATAAATTTTCACTAAATACAATGTATATTTTTATAAATATGTTAAGTTGGTGTATGAAATTTTTAGAGGCAGTAAATTTAATACCATTACAGTAAGAAAATTAATAAAGTAATAAAGCTATAATGTTTGTTTGCTAGAGTGGGAAGGCTTTACCACCATCTATCCAAGGGATTTATACAAGGAAGGAGAAAAGAAAGCCCTGTACAACTCCTTTTCCTCAACAATAAAATGAGCACATTAAAAGGAATTAGTAACCACAGCTGTGCACAAAGAAGTCCTAGGAACTCATGCATGGCACCAGGGCATCAGTAAACTGACCAATTGTTTGTTTTTACAGTAGTACTTGTTGATGTTCATATTTTACTTGTAACCTTTAAAAATAAAACTTGAAAGTAGTATACTTACTGTACGAGTTTTAAAGTTGCAAGTTTATTGGTGAAAGGCTTAAGAGCCACCATTAATTTCTCAGTACAATTGTTAAAAAAAAATACCTCTAACTGATTGCTTTAAGGCAATTTAAAAAATACTTAGTTTCATATTCCTGAGGGGAAAACAATGAATTTAATGTATATGCAGCCATAAAATCCCTCTGAAGGCTGTGGGGGCTAATGTGCTCTCTCCTTCCTAGCTGCTGCTACTTCTTAACAATTAATAGATATTATTAATTATCTTTCTCATCTCTACTTTCTTCACATTGTCTTTGCCTTTCTGTTCCTCTGTGTAGCTCTAACTTTTCTTATGTAAATCTATCTTTTTAGAATAGAGATCATCCTAATTGGACTACATCTATACTATTATTCAATAAGATCACATCACAGGGTCTAGGAGCTTTTAGACTGAGATATTTAAACCTAAGGCAAAAGCGAATAATGATACATTAATACAGAGTAAATTAACAGCACACTATATGTACTTTGAAAACCTCATAGTAAATGGGGAAATGTTTTAAATATTGTGTTTTTCCCCATGTCTTCACATTATTTAACCATGTCTAAGACTCAAACTTCTTTATCTCAAAACTCTTATTTGTAAAATGCCTATATTTTTGTGTCCATAAAGTTATACTTTTTCTCCTTTCTATATACTAGTTTGTTCACAGTTTTTTGTCCTGATTTCAGTGAATGTCTTTATGTAAATTATCCAAAATTCTCTACTGAACATAAATGAGTTCTTCTAAAAACTCACCTTGTTCTTTCTATATGAATATTTATTTCCCATTTAACCCTTTTTCCTGTACTGTTTTTCTATGAACATATAGGATATCTTCATCTTTCAGCTTTATCAAATTGACTTTTTGTAGTAGATGAATCTCACAGTAATTTTTAGCTAGTCATGTAGAATTCAGATTTTGCAGCTGGAAAGTAGAGAATGTCTGGTATGAATTCCAGTTGCTCTTTTCTTCTCTCTCTCTCTCTCTCTCTCTCTCTCTCTCTCTCTCTCTCTCTCTATCTCTATCTCTATCTCTCTCCGAGAAATTGTGATGTGTTCTTTGCTTGCTTCTTAGGTGTGCATTTTCATCAAGAAGAGGACTATGTGAAGGAGATTATATTTTATTTTTTCAGTTTTCTTTTGTTTATACCAATCACACAACAACAACAATAAACTAAACCAAACCAAACCAAACACAAACCTTTATTAGCTTCTAAAGCTAGTTTGTTGAAAATACAGCCTGTTCCATGGGTTGACCTTTATATATGGTGACGTTGTATTGACTAACCCCATTCAAGAATAATAGTAGATCTTGATTAATCATTGGGGCAATCCAGAGGAAAATTTCAGCTGCACTAGTCACTGTAAAACTCAAGGTCATTAGAGAATAGCCATTAGAAGATTGAACTGAAGCCACTGTGGAGAGTAAATGGGAACTCTTCATGTTAACCACTTCCTTGTAAAACCATTTGATCCCTGGAAGTCCTTTCACACATATTTAAAGTTATTTTGTTGTGGTTGTTGCTGTTGTTGATATTTATTTTTTGCCATAGAAAGACTGGTCATTCAGGTCCCAGGGCCACTATGATTAGAATGAGTCTCTTACTTGTTCCTGTAGCAGATAGGATTGTCAAAGTAAAATCTATTCCTGTGGAAAGAAACAGCACCATCCTCACTACTTCTGTTCATAATTCTGCAAAATGGAGTCTCTGGGAAGATTTAGCTGCACATCTATATAGAAATTACCCCTTTCCCTATGGTGTAGAGAGACTCATGGATTCTTCTCCCTAATCTGAAGAATTAAGAATTAGGCATGAGATTTGAAGGATGATTGGGTTTCTCTTGCTGTGTAATGTATGGTTTTGTATTCACAGGAAAGGACTTTTATGGAAGCAGTTTTCTCATGAAGAAGCTTTCGTCCCCCCTTCTTTTATTCTCCAGTACCATTTTGCCTTGTGCTATGGAGTGAGTGATGCAAGAAGTAGGCTCTCCTTAGATGCTATCCCTCAAATTCTTAATTCTCTTAAAGCAGTCCAGAATGATCCAAGATGAAATTACTTCCTGACTGTATACATGGTGTTTAGAAGAGGCCAATGCCCAAGCACATCTCAACATTTTCTAAGATATCATTGCATGTTAACTTGTTAGTTACATGGTAATGCATCTGAAAATAGGTTTCTGAATTTTTATGAACTTCTACAGAAAAGATTGGGCTACGAATGACTTTATTTGGTGTGTAACTGCATGTAGGAAGATTAAGGAACCTTCTTCCCTTCAGTGTTGATGATTCTGCCAGACAGTCACCTTCAGCAGAAGATTCACTTTACAAATCCCATTACACCTAGGAAATAAAACAAATTTGGATACTAGCATGTAAATATAAAGATAACAAAATCATCAATGCATCATAATGTTTTGAAATACAAACTAAAAAGTCAAAGAATTACCATTTCTTCTATAATTGTTCCACTTTTTTAAAATATAACTGCTACAACAACAAATACTGTGCTGGTGCAGAGTTAAATACCATATCCACTTTGAACCTAAAATTGAGGTCACCTAGTGAGCAAGAACCTTTCAAGATGTCCAACTCAAGGACAAAAATAGATTTTAAGGCACAAGAGACTATTAGCAACATAATAATTACATTCTTACTTGTGTAATTGAAAGAGCTCTGATTTCATATTTTGTTTTAGCTAAAATCTTGACAGTTACATAAACAACAGAAATAAACTCTTGCATTTCCAGAGGGTTAGACGCCTAAGGTCACAATATTGACAGATTTTGCTTCCTCTGGAACCACTAGGTCTCTCTAGGTGGATTCAAGTGTTCTGCCCTTTTGACACCTCTGGTTTTAATTTCCTAAGAACACCAGCCACTTGACAAGAGCTTGTTCCACGTGTCTCATTTTATCCTATTCATTCCTTCAAAAACTATCCATTTAGGCATGTGCATTCTCAGGTAAAGTGATTGAACCTCAAGATATGAAATTTAGTGAACATAATTTAGCTAAAACAAAGGCTTTCTATTCAAAGGTAGGATTCTTGCTTCATTTGGTAAACAATAAAAAGTCTGCTTTATGAAACCCAGTTTATTTCAAATTTATGATGTTATTTCAACTATATTTAGTTTCCCCTAGGATTTTCTGTTCTCATTGAGAAGACAAGGGAATTATTTATTATTGTACATTAAATTTGTTTCTCATTCAATCACAATTCCACCTACATAAATACATAACAAAGTTAAAATATTCTCATCAAACTTTCTAATTAAGCACTTTTGTTCGGTCACAAATATTTTCATAATCTTTCTTCTAAAGTGTGGAGATTTTGATATACCATGATTCCTAATGTCTTGAATTATAGATATACTAATGTTACTGCATTTTTCTGTAATTTCTTCCTGTTTTCAATGTCAGAACAACAATGCATTAATAAAATATACTTTTGGTAAAAATTTTGTTATGAAGTAACTGCTAACATAATTGCAGTAGTGGTACATTTACTTTGAAGGTAACCAAGAGCTCCCTAATTGGGTTTAAGACCCGCTCGACATGATGGAAGGCATGTCTGGTACTGAATCGAACATAGGAAAAACAAGCAAGTGTAACATAATAACTAGAAGCAGATATACTCTTGTTGTTTTGCTAGGTTTTCCATTGCCCTTTTGTAATTCCATTGTTTAATATTTTATAGTGGCATAATTTGTTTCCTTTTCATATTGCTGGGCTTATCTTTTATAATTTCCTTTGTACTTACTATGACAGTCATAAAAGCTATGTTGCAAAAGTCTATTTCAAGTTGATAATGAATGACCTACAATTATATAAACTATCTTTTTGTTTCAAACTCTGCATAGTTTGTTTTGAGAATAATAAATCACCATACTGGACTGTGCAACTATTTTATAGTTATTCTTATTTTAATAACATATTTTATACTTATACGTTAAAGCCACAGTTTACCGAAAGCAGTAGAAGAACCGGAATTGTTCAACCCTCAGGCTTTTTTACTTCATTTTTTTCAGGGAAAAAAATGACTGATACCTAAGTGACTCCAATTACCTAGAAGACTGGAGTGGATGCTGTGTAACCACCTGGTGAATTTTTGCTGTTCTATAGAGCCAGACTTTCTGAATTCCTGACAGTTCTGGTCATTGTTTAAGCCCTGAGCCAGGTCTTTGTTTCTCAGTCAAGAGAACCCATACTTATGAAAGAGATACTCCATCACGAGAATCCATCCTTCGGCTCATTACAAATTGCATGTTCATAGCAGCCTGATTTATAATAGCCAGAAGCTGCAAAGAACCCACATGTCCTTCAACAGAGGAATGGATACTGAAAATGTGGAACAGTTACACAATGGAGTAGTAGTCAGCTATTAAAAACAATAAATTCACAAAATTCTTAGGCAAATGGATAGAACTAGAAAAATATCATCCTGAGTGAGGTAATCCATTCACAAAAGAACACACATGATATATAATCACTGATACATGGAAATTAGTCCCAAAGCTTGGACTACCCAATACACAGTTCACAGACCACATGAAGCTCATGAAGAAGGAAGACCAAAGTGTGGGTGCTTCGGTCCTTCTTAGAAGGGATAAAAATATACTCATGGGAGCAAATACAGAAACAAAGTATGGAGCCTAGACTGAAGGAAAGGCCATCCAGAGACTGCCCCACTTGGGGATCCATCCCATATACTCTCACCAAACCCAGACACTACTGTGGATGCCAAGAAGTATATGCTGAGAGGAGCCTGATATAACTGTCTCCTGAGTGGCTCTGCCAGTGCCTGACAAATACAAAAGTGGATGCTCTCAGCCAACCAATGGGCTGAGCACAGGGCCTTCAATGGAGGAGCTAGAGGAAAGACTGAAGGAGCTGAAGACTGAAGGAGCTGAAGGGGTTTGTAACCCTAGGAAGAACAACAATATAAACCAACCAAGCTCCCTGGGTCTAAACCACTAATCAAGGAGTACAAATGGAGGGACCCATGTCTCTAGCTGTATATGTAGCAGAGAATGCCCTTGTCAGGCATCAATGGGAGAAGAGGCCCTTGGTCTTGTAAAGGCTTGATGCTCCAGTGTAGGAGAATGCGAGGGTAGGAGGGTAGGAGAGGGTAGGTGGGTGAGGGCACATCCTCATAGAAGCAGGAGGAGAGTGGATGGAATAGAAGGTTTCTGGGGGGAAATTGGGAAAGGAGATAACACTTGAAATGGAAATAAATAAAATATCCAATAAAAATACAATAAAATAAATACATAAAAAATAAAAAATAAATAAAAAAAACAGCAAATACGTTTTCCCTAGGCCCTTACCCTGAGCACTGTTTATCTGTCAATAAAACTCATTCTTATTGTGAGGGTCACAGGTATTTGGCTATATAAAGATACTTTTGTACTTTGCAAGGGAGTTTCAATGCAGCCATCTTTATAGATTTGTTGTAACAATTGTCATGTGGAGACTTTCCCCAACATTTTGCTACATTTAAGTATGTAAGAAAAATAAAAGGCAAGGTCAGACTCTGAAAATTATTTTTTTCTTTTTTATTGGATATTTTTTATTTACATTTCAAATGTTAATCCCTTTTCCAGTTTCATATGAAACCCCTATTCTATTGCCCTTGCTTCTGTGAGGGTGTTCCCCACCCACCCACCTACTCCTGCCTCCCTGCTCTGACATTCCCCTACACTGGGGCATCAAGCCTTCACAGGACCAAAGGCCTCCCCTCCCATTGATGCCCAACAAGGTCATCCTCTGCTACATATATTTCTGGAGCCATGGGTCCCTCCATGTGTACTCCTTGATTGGTGGTTTAGACCCTGGGAGCTCTGGCTGGTTGATATTGTTGTTCTACCTATGGGTTGCAAACCCCTTCAGCTCCTTCAGTCTTTTCTCTAACTCCTCCATTGGAGACCTTGTGCTCAGCCCATTGGTTGGCTGAGAGCATCCACTTCTGTATTTGTCAGGCACTGGCAGTGCCACTCAGGAGACAGCTATGTCAGGCTCCTGTCAGCATATACTTCTTGGCATCCACAGTAGTGTCTGGGTTTGGTGACTGTATATGGGATAGATCTCCGGGTAGATCTCTGGATGGTCTTTCCTTAAGTCTCGGCTCCACACTTTGTCTCCATATTTGTTCTGGTGAGTATTTTGTTTCCCCTTCTAAGAAAGACTGAAGCATAGCTCATCTGGTAGTGCAGAGGACTGTAGCAGACTGAGGAAATTTTTTATCAAGCACCTGCTAAAGTGGGTGCTGACCCAAGTACCCTTCCTTACCTCATGTGCACCATTTCTCTACAGGCTGTGACCTTCCAGGGACCCTCACACTTATAACTATTTGTGGGGTTTATATTTTAACATCCACTACAGAGCTATGACTTACTACTGTTATAGTACTACACTATTTGCATTTATCTACACTTTTCTGTTACATTCCTTTGAGGTTTGTAAGGTAATATGCTTGTCTCTGCTGTCCATTTTCTTTGGATTCAGCTTAGATTTTAAATACTCTTAACAAGCAACAGACTGCTCTGTTTTAATTTAGTGATAATTTTGCCTAAAATACAATTTGGAAGTGTATTTAGTCATTTTACTTTTCAAGGAACAGTAACCATTTCATTCCCCCTGATCATCAAAGGTTCTGCTAACAAATCAACCAATAGTCTTATTAGCTCTCTGTACAGGGTTACTTGTTGCATTAACAATCTTTACTTTTTTTTAGTTTTAAAATTTACCTAAGTCATTACTGTACTACTCTCTTCAGCATCTTCTACCTGTCTTTTTGCCTTACTGAATCTGACATTTCTTTATGCATATTGAAAAGGTTCATTATTATTTCATAAGGGCTCTATCTTCTTCTACAATTACAATGTTCTATTTGAGAGTCTCCCACTATGATTTTTTCAGTTTCTTCATATATTTATTTCTTTCACCTATTTTAACTAGGTAATATCAAATATCCATATTATATTTTGTTGAGTTCTTTTCTATCAATACCACTGTTCAAATTCTTCTAACAATATGATAAGCTTATAATAATTTAGTAAAGTTTTCATTTCAAAAGTTTTATTTTGTTCCCTTTTTGAAATGTGTTTTCCTAGTGCTGGAGAAATGTCTCTGTGGCTAAGGGCAGTTGAAGCTCTCTTAGAGATGCAGAGGTTGGCTTCCCTGGCCCACATTGCCTGTTCACTACTTTAGCTCCACAGGACCTGTCACACTCTTTTTGCTTCCAAAACTACCTGTGTGAATAGGAGCACATGCACGAATACACATATATAGAAAAATAAAATTTAAAATATATTTATGGCTTTCTATTTTTCTTTTATTGAAAATATATTCCTTATGCACTTTATTCTGATTGCCATTTGCCTTCCCCCAACTCCCTCCAGATCCTCCTTACTTTGCCTCTTAACTGAATCCGTACCCTGTCTTCACTGCATTAGAAAATAAAGATGAAGAATAACAATAAAATAAGATAAGACAAGAACAAACAGGAAGAATAGCAATAAGGATAATTAAGATAAAACCAAACCAACCAAACAGGAACTGGACAAAACAAAGAAATAGAAGAAACCACTCCTCACGTCATTTAACATATTGGTCATATACTTTTGTTAATAATTTCACTTTACTCATGTCCGGTTTTCCTCGGGTTTCTGAGCATCTTTACAGTGTGGTCTGAATTTTTTTATTTCGGAGAGGTCAGTTCCTGGAGATTCATTTGTTCTTCTTTCCACATGCTGCTTCGTTAATTCTTTCTTCTTTTGTCTTTCCTGCAAATATTTAAACACACAGCCATGATTACTGGCAGGTTCTTTTCTTCTTTTTTTTAAATATTTTT
Organism: Apodemus sylvaticus; assembly: GCF_947179515.1. Lineage (NCBI taxonomy): Eukaryota > Metazoa > Chordata > Mammalia > Rodentia > Muridae > Apodemus > Apodemus sylvaticus. Next base: position 18,277,828 of record NC_067480.1, read on the forward strand.
ATTAGATACATTCTTTTTTTAATATTTTTATTTTCTATATTCTTTGTTTACATTCCAAATGATTTCCTCTTTCCCGGATCCCCCTCCGCATATGTCCAATAAATCTTCTTCTCTCCATCCCTTCTCCAATCACCTCCCTCCTTTTTCTATGTCCTTATATTCCCTTCCCATGCTAGATCAATCCTTTCCAGGATCAGGGCCCTCTCCATACTTCTTCATGGGAGTCATTTCTTATGCAATTTGTGCCTTGGGTATTCAGGGCTTCTGGGCTAATTAATATCCAATTATCAGAGATTGCATTCCATGTGTATTCTTTTGTGATTGGGTTACCTCACTTAGGATGATATTTTCCAGATCAAACCATTTGCCTAAAAATTTTGTGAATTCATTGTTTCTAATTGCTGAGTAGTATTCCATTGTGTAAATATACCACATTTTCTGTATCCATTCCTCCTTTGAGGAGCATCTGGGTTCTTTCCAGCTTCTGGCTATTATAAATAAGGCTGCAATGAACATAATGGAGCATGTGTCTTTATTGCATGCCGGAGAATCCTTTGGGTATATGCCCAGGAGAGGTATAGCAGGGTCCTCTGCAAGTCTCATGTCCAGTTTTCTGAGGAACCTCCAGACTGATTTCCACAGTGGTTGTACCATCTTACAGCCCCACAAGCAGTGGAGGAGTGTTACTCTTTCTCCACATCCTAGCCAATACCTACTGTCTCCTGAGTTTTTGACCTTAGCCATTCTGACTGGTGTAAGGTGAAATCTCAGGGTTGTTTTGATCTGCATTTCCCTAATGACTAATGATGTTGAGCACTTCTTAAGGTGCCTCTCAGCCATCCGATTTTCTTCGGGTGAAAATTCTTTGTTAAGATCTCTACCCCATTTTTAATAGGGTTATTTGGTTCCCTGGGGTCTAACTTCTTGAGTTCTTTGAATATATTGGATATTAGCCCTCTATCAGATATGGGGTTGGTGAATATCCTTTCCCAATTTGATGGTTGCCGTTTTGTCCTTTTAACAGTGTCCTTTGCCTTACAGAAACTTTGTAATTTTATGAGGTCCAATTTGTCAATTCTTGATCTTAAAGCATAAGCTATTGGTGACCTGTTCAGGAACTTTTCCCCTGTGCCCATGTCCTCAAGGGTCTTCCCCAGTTTCTTTTCTATTGGTTTCAGTGTTTCTGGTTTTACATGGAGGTCCTTGATCCACTTGGAGTGAAGTTTAGTACATGGATATAAGAATGGATCAATTCACATTCTTCTGCATGCTGACCTCCAATTGATCCAGCACCATTTGTTGAAAAGACTATCTTTTTTCCACTGGATGTTTTTGGCTCCTTTGTCAAAGATCAAGTGACCATAGGTGTGTGGATTCATTTCTGGATCTTCAATTCTATTCCATTGGTCCACTTGTCTGTCACTATGCCAATACCATGCAGTTTTTAACACTCTTGCTCTGTAGTATTGCTTGAAGTCAGGGATACTGATTCCCCCAGAATTTCTTTTGTTGTTGAGAATAGTTTTAGCTATCCTGGGTTTTTTGTTATTCCAGATGAATTTGAGAATTGCTTTTTCTAACTCTGTGAAGAACTGAGTTGGGATTTTGATGGAGATTGCATTGAATCTGTATATTGCTTTTGGCAAGATGGCCATTTTAACTATATTAATCCTGCCAATCCATGACCATGGCAGATTTTTCCATTTTCTGAGGTCTTCTTCGATTTCCTTCTTCAGAGACCCGAAGTTCTTGTCATATAGATCTTTCACTTGTTTGGTTAGAGTCACACCAAGATACTTTATATTGTTTGTGGCTATTTTGAAGGGTGTCATTTTCCTAACTTCTTTCTCAGCCTGCTTATCCTTTGAGTATAGGAAGGCAACTGATTTGCTTGAGTTGATTTTATAACCAGCCACTTTGCTGAAGTTGTTTATCAGCTGTAGGAGTTCTCTGGTGGAGGTTTTTGGGTCACTTAAGTAGATTATCATGTCATCTGCAAATAATGATAATTTGACTTCTCCCTTTCCAATTTGTATCCCCTTGACCTCCTTATGTTGTGTAATTGCTCTAGCTAGAACTTCAAGTACTATATTGAAAAGATATGGAGAGAGAGGACAGCCTTGTCTAGTCTCTGATTTTAGTGGGATTGCTTCAAGTTTCTCTTCATTTAGTTTGATGTTGGCTACCGGTTTGCTGTATATTGCTTTAACGATGTTTAGGTATGGGCCTTGAATTCCTGTTCTTTCCAATACTTTTAGCATGAAAGGATGCTGGATTAGGTTCTTTTCTTCTTAAAGCTGTTTCAATAACCGACCTGGCTCAATGTTCAGAGGACTCCTGCAACCTGCTGCATGGGTGTCTCCCCTTTCAACTTTTAGTTTTAAACGAAATTACGAGACTATGTTAAGGGTTGTAATCTTTAATCACTCTGGTATCTTTTGCAGTAGTTAAACTTTCTCTTGACATCTTACAGGCTGTTCTGTTCTCCTTTGAGTCTGAAGAATACTATTTTTCTAAATTGTACCAGGCCTCATTAATACTTTGAGTGATAGAGAAACCTGTTGATCAAAAGCCCTTTGAATAATTGGAATAATGTGCATACACTTTATTCTGTCTTTAGGTGCAAGGTGGCTTTTCTGAGAAGCCTGAACCTCAGCCTGTCATCTCTACTGTTGTCTTTGGTGTTGTGGAGGATGGTTCCCTCTGAAGAAGAAACAGGGAAGGGGAGTGAATCTTGAGAAGAATGGAGGTAATAGGAAACTGCTATTGGGATGTATCAAATGAGAAATGAATCTATATTCAATAAAATAGAAAGTAGTATTAATTAAATAATCAGATTTTATTTAGTGATATTTAATTATTTAATTTACTATTTCATTAAATATTTAATTTACTAATTTATTTTTTAATTTTAGTTTTACTATTCATGTAGTTAACTAATTAGCAAATTGTTTAATTTACTAATTAATTTACTAAATTAATGATTATTAATCCACTACTAAAAGAGTAATAATTAAATAATTGAATAATAATTTTAAAAAGGTTTATGCCGGGTGGAGGCAAGATGATGATGATGATGAAGCAACTTTTAAAAGGCAGGGATCAGGCCCGTTGTGGAGGCTCACGCATGAAGTCCCTCCCAGTGGCTGGGGAGGCTGGGGCAGGACTGTGCTTTCAAGGCCAGCATTCTGGGTGTCAGGAATGCTACTCAGTGATAAAAAGCTTCTATGTTATGTCTGAATCACCAATGATTAAAACGTTCATGTGCAAAACAAAATCAAAATAATATTAAAGAGGAATAGCAATTGAATGGGATAATAGGTGGGAGTCCCAAAGTGGTAACAGTTTGAGGCTGAGTCATTTCAAAATCTGCTGGTGAGATCCTGCTATACCACTCCTGGGCATATACCCAGAGGATTCCCCACCATGTAATAAGGATACATGCTCTACTATGTTCATAGCAGCCCTATTTATAATTGCCAGATGCTGGAAAGAACCCAGGTATCCCTCAACAGTAGAGTGGATGCAAAAAATGTGGTATATCTACACAATGGAGTACTATTCAGCCATTAGAAACAATGAATTCATGAAATTCTTAGGCAAATGGATGGTGCTATAGCTTTCTAATTAAGAACATTGGTTTACACTTGGTAAAATTGGTGTTTCTGGGTCTGAAAAGAAATCCAAAGCTTCCAAATGTCACTTTCTTTACTAACTTCTGACCTCAAATACTTTTCTCAACAAGCTTTTCAAATTATATTTATTATATTTATTATATTATATTATATTATATTATATTATATTATATTATATTATATTATATTATATTATATTATATTATATATTATATTATATTTACTTACTTACTTACTTTACATCCTGACCATAGTTTTACCCCTCTTCCTTTTCTTCCAGTCCTTTACCACAATCTCTTATCCCTCTCTCCCATCCTTTCTTTCTCCATTTTTTTTTCAGGAAAGGAAAAACCTCTTAAGGCTATCAACCAGACCTGACATATCAAGTTATAGTAAGACTAGGCACCTTATCTCCTACTGAGGCTATAGAGTCAGCCAGTAGTAGGAAAAGGTCCTAAAGGCAGGTAACAGAGTCAGAGATAGATCTTACTTCCATTGGTATGAATACCACGTGAAGACCGAAGACCAAGACACACAACTCTAACATAACATCAAAAAAAAAAAAATCAAGAGACAGCTCATGTTGTTGAGAATACAGAACAAAAATTTGATTTCTTATGGGAATTCAAAATTTGTACAACAACTTTGGAAGTCTATTTGGTGTTTCTGATGTATTGGAAATAAATCTATCTCAAGACCCACCTTTACCTCTTCTGGGTATATATATATATATACATATGTATATATATATATACACAAAAGATGCTCCATCATACTATAATGATACTTGCTTAACTATGTTTTTAACAGCCATATTTGTAATAGTGAGAAATTGGAAACAACTTAGATGTCCCTCAACAGAACAATAATTATAGAAACTTCCCAGATTTTAAAATATATTTTTAACTGAAATAGAAACTGTCCCTTCCTGATAGACCATCCCTGTTCCTCTCCCTTAAACTTCTCCTATGTTCCTTCCTGACTTTCAACTTGATAGCATCCTTTTCATTGATAATTCTTACTATGTACATAAAAATATGTATGTATATGTGCACACACATAATCTGCTGAGTTTGCATTTTTTAGTGAATATATGTTTTCAAGGGTGAATGTTCTGCATTAGACAAAAAAATAATGCGACTGATCCTGAAGAAAGTGATTTCTCCATTTCCTAGTAGTAATTGTTAGCCTGCATTTATTCCACTTTTAAATATTTTTCTAACAAGCTATAATTAATAATAGTACTAATAACATCATGAAGACTATTGGGTTATATGAAATAAATATAAGTATAGAGCAAATTTCAGGTTTTTGGTGTATGCCAAACATATACATTTGGCCCACAAATATACTTGTATATTCAACAGCAACATAGGCAACAGAAAGGTTGAGTTATTCCTAAAGCACCTTGATGTTATGCTTTTACTTATACTTTATCCCAATCCCTATAATGATGTCATTATAACTACTGATGCTGTTTTATGTTTCTGAAATGCCTAATGAAAGCACACATGAGACAGGTTCCTCCTACTATGCAAATTTCTCTGAAATATATTCAAACTACTATGCTGCATAAATAATTTGTTACTTTATATTTTTAATTAATACCCTAATATATGGATATCTATAGTATACTCATTCATTTGGATCAATCTCCTTATTTGCCAATTATAAAAAGATATAATAAATATTATAGGTACTTAAAATACTTACAATTGGATGATTTTCAAAGATATGTAAATATATCCAGACCTAGGATTTATAGGATGTATCTTATTTTTTATAATGTTAACATGTACCAGGAACCATCTAGGAACAGTTAAAAACTAGCAGGTGATCTTCCTGAGATGGTTCTGCCGTGGATTAAAAATCTACAACAGATTTCCTGCTTTAGGTAAGGCCAAGGAAAGTTTCATGTTAGGAAAGAATCCTGCAATTACTATGCTTTTCATATATATATATATACATGAATCCCTTTCAGCAGATTTCTGCAGAACAAAGATGTACTGTCTTGTAATGATGTTATATAGACAAATAGAGGATTTCTTAATTTTTAATGATGATCCTATAAGAATTCCTAATATTATATTAGTAATTAAGCTCTTTGATAATAGGACTGCTAATAAATCCTTTCTGATTTCAAAATTACATTGAGAACTCTGCCAATATTCAAATGTCATGAGTTAACTGCTTCTCAAATAGCAGGCAGGCATGTGTAACATAGAACTCATTCCAAGAGGTTGTAAAACCATTAACCAATGGCTATTAAAAGGAAACTAAAAATTTACTATAAGTACAAGAACAGAAGATAAAATATTGACTGGGTTTATCTATACAAAACTTCACTAATAACATAGTCACAAAAGTTATCGTTTTTAACTCTCCATGAACCTGTAGAGCTGGTAAAAGATGATGAATGTTTAGCCAGATAATTACTCCTAATGGATGTACATGTAAACACTCTGTACTGTAAACTTCTTTGATTTATGATTTGAATTCGTGTGTGAATTTGTGATGAACTTTTTACTATGCGATCGTGTAAGTGCTGAAGACAGAGAGATAAAGTTGGACTCAAGAGGGTTGGGAATTGGTTCTAATGCTTTGTCTTTATTCAACCCCAAATCAGGAATCTACATGTCCAAATGGTGAAGGTCCCTGTCCCCAGTTGGTTTTTGATGGATCTGTAAAGAGCCAAGGGCCAATACCTTGGCAGAGAAAGAGAGAGAGGCAGAACTTCTAGGTTCCAGGGAGAAAAAACACAAGGAGGAGAAAGAGAGGATCTTCACAAGAAGAAGGCAGAAGGATGGCCCACGCCAGGAATAAACAGGAGGGAGTAAAGGCCGAAATCTGGATACAAGAAGGAAAGTGGGCCTCCCGAAGGGTTGCGCAAAATCGCATTGAGCAGCAGAGATAAGAGAACCACCCAGAAGGAAAGAAGGCAAAAAATTAAATATAGCTTTTTTTTATTCGATATATTTTTTATTTACATTTCAAATGATTTCCCCATTTCTAGACCCCCACTCCCCGAAAGTTTCATCAGCCCACTTCCCTCCCCCTGTTTTCCCACTCAACCCTTCCTACTTCCCTGTTCTGGTTTTTCCCTATACTGCTTCACTGAGTCTTTCCAGAACAAGGGGCCACTCCTCCGTTCTTCTTGTACCTCATTTGATGTGTGAATTATGTTTTTGGGTATTCCAGTTTTCTAGGTTAATATCCACTTATTAGTGAGTGCATACCATGATTCATCTTTTGAGTCTGGGCTACCTCACTTAGTATGATGTTCTCCAGCTCCATCCATTTGCCTAAGAATTTCATGAATTCATTGTTTCTAATAGCTGAATAGTACTCCATTGTGTAGATATACCACATTTTTTGCATCCACTCTTCTGTTGAGGGATACCTGGGTTCTTTCCAGCTTCTGGCAATTATAAATAGGGCTGCTATGAACATAGTGGAACATGTATCCTTATTACATGCTGGGGAATCTTTTGGGTATATGCCCAGGAGTGGTATAGCAGGATCTTCTGGAAGTGAGGTACCCAGTTTTCTGAGGAACCGCCAGACTGATTTCCAGAGTGGTTGTACCAATTTGCAACCCCACCAGCAGTGGAGGAGTGTTCCTCTTTCTCCACATCCTCTCCAACATCTGCTGTCTCCTGAATATTTAATCTTAGCCATTCTGACTGGTGTAAGGTGAAATCTCAGGGTTGTTTTGATTTGCATTTCCCTAAGGACTAATGAAGTTGAGCATTTTTTTAAGATGCTTCTCTGCCATCCGAAGTTCTTCAGGTGAGAATTCTTTGTTTAACTTTGTACTCCATTTTTTAATAGGGTTATTTGGTTTTCTGGAGTCTAACTTCTTGAGTTCATTATATGTATTGGATTTTAGCCCTCTATCTGATGTAGGGTTGGTGAAGATCATTTCCCAATTTGTTGGTTGCTGATTTGCCCTTTTGATGGTGTCCTTTGCCTAACAGAAACGTTGTAATTTTATGAGGTCCCATTTGTCAATTCTTGATCTTAGAACATAAGCTATTGGTGTTCTGTTCAGGAACTTTCCCCCTGTACCGATGTCCTCAAGGGTCTTCCCCAGTTTCTTTTCTATTAGCTTCAGAGTGTCTAGCTTTATGTGGAGGTCCTTGGTCCATTTGGAGTTGAGCTTAGTACAAGGAGACAAGGATAGATCAATTCGCATTCTTCTGCATGCTGACCTCCAGTTGAACCAGCACCATTTGTTGAAAAGGCTATCTTTTTTTCCATTGGATGTTTTCAGCCCCTTTGTCGAGGATCAAGTGGCCATAGGTGTGTGGGTTCATTTCTGGATCTTCAATCCTGTTCCATTGATCCGCCTGCCTGTCACTGTACCAATTCCATGCAGTTTTTAACACTATTGCTCTGTAGTATTGCTTGAGGTCAGGGATACTGATACCCCCAGAATTTCTTTTCTTGTTGAGAATAGTTTTAGCTATCCTGGGTTTTTTTGTTATTCCAGATGAATTTGAGGATTGCTCTATCTAATTCTGTGAAGAACTGAGTTGGGATTTTGATGGGTATTAACACCAATACTCTTCAAACTATTCCACAAAATAGAAACAGAAGGAACACTACCCAATTCCTTCTATGAAGCCACAATTACGCTAATATCAAAACCACACAAAGATCCAACAAAGAAAGAGAACTTCAGACCAATTTCCCTTATTAACATCGATGCAAAAATACTCAATAAAATTCTTGCCAACCAAATCCCAGAACACATCAAAACGATCATCCACCATGATCAAGTAGGCTTTATGCTGGGAATGCAGGGTTGGTTCAATATACGGAAATCCATCAATACAATCCACTACATAAACAAACTCAAAGAACAAAACCACATGGTCATTTCATTGGATGCTGAAAAAGCATTTGACAAAATTCAGCATCCTTTCATGCTTAAAGTCTTGGAAAGAACAGGAATTCAAGGCCCATACCTAAACATAGTAAAAGCAATATACAGCAAACCAGTAGCCAGCATCAAACTAAATGGAGAGAAACTTGAAGCAATCCCACTAAAATCAGGGACTAGACAGGGCTGCCCTCTTTCTCCTTATCTTTTCAATATTGTACATGAGGTACTAGCTTGGACAATTAGATAACATAAGGAGGTCAAAGGGATACAAATTGGAAAGGAAGAAGTCAAGCTATCATTATTTTCAGATGATATGATAGTCTACCTAAGTGACCCAAAAAACTCCACTAGAGAACTCCTACAGCTGATAAACAACTTCAGCAAAGTAGCAGATTATAAAATCAACTCAAGCAAATCAGTGGCCTTCCTATACTTGAAGGATAAGCAGGCTGAGAAAGAAATTAGGGAAATGACCCCCTTCACAATAGCCACCAGCTGTAGAAAGTACCTTGGGGTGACTCTTACCAAACATGTGAAAGATCTGTATGACAAGAACTTCAAGACTATGAAGAAGGAAATGGAAGAAGACCTCAAAAACGGAAAAACCTCCCATGCTCATGGATCAGCAGGATTAATATAGTTAAATATAGCTTTAATAGGTGTTAAATCAGGAATGTGGCAGAAGAGAATATGCTGGCTGCAGGAAGGTTTAGAAGTGCTCAGTCATTGAGTCAAGGCTTAACAAAATTAAAGTGTATGTGTGTGTGTGTGCGCGCGCGCGCGTGCATTTTATATGCAAATCCAAAGAGTTTGGGGCCAGGTGTAGCACTGGCAAGACCTACCAGGAGGTAAAGCAGTCACCTAATTCACTGCTACACAAGACAGAACTTTTTAGACAGGACTAAAGAAGAACTTAGAAGTACAGGAATTGAGACTAAAGGTATTGAGAATAAGGACATTACTGTGAGGTAAGAGCAGGAGGCAGGAGCAAGACTGGAAGAGAGCAGAAAGAATGTTTTAGAGAAAACTTTTTGGAGAAGTTTTGTGGAAACATTCTGGAGAACTAAGAACATAGAAATAAAGGTGAAAACCAAGTTTCAATGTCTCTCTTCCTGAGACCTCAACTAGCAGATTGGGCCTTAGAGCAGCACAGTTCTTGTTAAGATAGAAAAAAAAAGGCTACTTTATTTTAATCCCCTGCTGTTTTATGAGGAGGTGCTAAATACCAGAGACTGAAGTTCCTGGCCCCAAAGGAACTCAGGTAGGTTGGCTACAGTAGCAAAGTGACTTAGACTTAAGATAGGTAAACTTTTTATTATTAAAAAGCAGCCCTAAACAACACCCCAAAACAAGTCTTATCCCTGAAATGTTCTTCCCCTTCTGCTGCCTCAAGAGGAACCAATAAGAAAGAATAATCAGTGCTGGCCCCCAGCACAAATGTTTCTCAAACCATTTTCCCATTTTGAATTTCTACAGAAATGTTGCACAAGTGTCAGACAGAGGTCTTAGGCTTGGAGGACTTACCAGCAGGTTTTATTTTTGGCGTTTTTATTTGACTATTCTGATATTTGTGTAGACGATTTAACTAGCACTAAAAACCTTATTAAAGTAGGCACCCTGCATTTTTAATTCTCTCATAAGTTAGAACACCAGTATTTTATTTCATATTGGTGTCGTTGACTTCAATTATGTTTTCAAATTCTCAGGAAGACTTTCTGAGTAATCCACAGTGGAGGACTTTCTTTTCAACCAGTTATGTGAAGCTCTCTTCAAAGGCTACAGACAAAAACATGAATTCCCCTATGGAGTTGTCTCTCAGTCCTCTTTTATAACTGAACGAATACTATTCAATTCCGCTATCTTTATATCTTAACATTATTCATCCGGACATATAAAGGCTGTTTACAAAAACAACATAACTCAATTTATGAACTATCCTCACCGAATTTAAGTGTATTTTAGGTTAGTGATAGAAAAACAGAGTTTGGATGCATAAACATAAAGCAGAGGCGTCATGGAGGGCTTGATTGTCAGCACCATGGGGAATAAAGCAAGGACTTGCTATATATAGAACACACTTGAATACACAATTTATATTTTATTCTTGACCTCTATTGAGTTTCTCTCTATCTAAAACCTCATGTGTTACTCAGGCTGTGATAGCTATTCCCAGTATCCCACTATCAAGAATAATGCCTTTTTACAATGAGAAATTTCCAACCACATCTTAATAAGAATATCAATGCCCTTTTTAGAATATTTTTATTAAACTTTTATTTATGTAGTATGTGTGTGTGTGTGTGTGTGTGTGTGTGTAAACTTTCCTGGGTTTTGGTAGAGGCCAAACATGAAGGAAGTTGTTGCTCCTTTCATTTAAAACGGAGGTTGCAGGAGATTAAACTCAGGCTGTCAAGCTTAATTTGGTAGCAAGTTTCTTTTCCTGATGAATCTTCTCACTGACTTAGGACACCTGATGTTGAAATGAGTTCTCCATGTGTGATTGCTTGAACACACACACACATACACACACACTCTTTTCACCTGAAATTGTAAAATTATGTCATTTTTTAATTTTTGTGAATGATGAGAATCTATGCAAGGGGCCTTGTGCCTTCTGGATAAATGCCTGACCATTAATATCAATCCCTGGTCTTCTCATTTACTAACTAAATTTTCTATTAAATTTCACTCTGCAATTCTTCAGGTATTCACTGCTGTGCATTCTGTAATGTAGGAAGGACACTTTTTTCATGATTCTACACATCATCCTAGCTCTATCGTTACGAATGTCCTTCATAAATACCCCAATTTTCTAATTCTAAAGTCTACTTCTCTGAGTGCACTATATATGTATGCATATGTGTATGTGTATATATTCACTAACTGAATAAATATTTCAATCAATTTTAATAATCAGTAAAAAATTTACAAATGCTAGTAATTTTCATTTATATGAAACTTGTTCTAATTGTAATCACTATTCAATAGCCTCTATAGTAAATTTGCAATAACTTAGGTTTCCTAGTCTCATTCCATAATACAAGTATAACATTATGTTGAATGTCCTCTTTAACTTACAGCTGTTTACAATAACTACCCGTTAGAGAATATTGGAGTAACTGTATATTTATTTTTGGGAATTTATTGTTTTCATGATTTTATTAAATATTTAGTCTTTATTTGTTGGGTTCCATAGCTGCCTGCATCTATTATGAAGTGGGTTTCTGGAACAGAAGCTGAGGGATAAATAGGGAAGGGAAGGGGCAAAAAGAAGTATGGCTAAGACAATATTCACTGATCAAAGCCAGAAACTTTAATGGCGCCAGACCTTTTAACAGTTTGGGCAAACCCTTCCCCCCAGACTCCAGGCTGAGTTCTGGTGGAAGTTGTCTAGCTTCTCTTGGAGGTCCTCGTCTTGACTGCTCTGGCAGCTGGGTGGGTCACCTGCTTAATTCAGGAATTCCTAGACCTGGAGGAACAAGGAACTTAACCTTTACTTCAAGCATTCCACCCTAGGTGGAGCAGGATCCTGGCTATCTGGGAGAAGTTAACCTTGACCAAAGTCAAACTCTGACCATGTGCATGACTGCCCCAATATGGCTCTGTACATCTATTCATATTTTTCTTGCTGTGTGTGTATGGGGATGTGTGTTGTATATGTATGTGTGCATGTATGTATGTAGATATGGTGATTGTGATGGTATGTTTGCGCATGTGTGCTTGCAGGGGTCCAGGACTTATTTTATGAGTCTTACTTGATCACTATCTATTTTATTCATTCATGCAAGTTGTATCAATTGAATCCAAAGCTCACTGATTTGGCTCCTTTTGCTAGCTAGCTTGCTGTAGACTTCCCTCAAACAGCCTTTGTATCAATGGATTTACAGTTTCACCACTACCATATCACATGGTATTCATGCGTGCACTGAGAATCTCCTTTCACATCCTCATGCATGCTGACAAGCATTTGACTTGGTCACCTTTCCATATCAAATTATTCTCTAAAAATAAAGTCCTCATATTTTGTTTCTTATGCATGAATTATTTGTAGATTTAGTTTAAACAGTGATTTTTGCTTTTTGATTTCTGTATTCAAATATATTTTCTATATTCAAATTAGGGCCTGAATTTTTTCCTCTCCTCTTCCAGGGCCAATGTCCTCATTGCATCTTCGTCCCTCTTTGTCCCTCCTCTTTTTATTCCTCTTCTTTTCTCTATTTCTCTGTCTTTGTCTCTCTCTCTCTCTCTCCTCTCTTTGTCTTTCTGGCTTTCTGAAGAAAAGTAAAAAATTAAGTGAATAAATTTAAGTCCAAGTATATTTGCCTAGTTCCTGTCTTTCATGAAAAAGGCATTAAAACCTTTTCATCAATTGTGATGATTATCAGGAACTTGTAAGAAGTCTATATTGTGTATAGAAAGTTTCATCATTGATTATTTGAAGCAGTTTTTATTTGTGAATAAATTTTAAATATTTTGGAATATCTTTTTCTCAAGTAGGGCATAATTCATCCACTAATTGATTATTAGTTTGATGAAGCATATATCTTCATTGCTAGAGAAGTACAGCTAATAAAAAATACTACCATTTAACAAATATAGAAAGGTTTTTCAATAATTATGTACATACACACATATATAAGCATGACTATGCATGTTCATGTATAAAAAGAATATAGCTTTAATAGATATTAGAGGGATAGAGATAGATACATATCATAGAATTGATGAGCTTTCTTTGTAAATATTTAATGTCCTTTGTGTTTTCACAGAAATGTTTTGATTTTATATGAATATATGTAATCCTCCCTTACTTTGATTTTAGAGATATGGTTTTTTTTTTATGCAAACCATGCTAGTCACAAACCCATTAATGCTCCTGCCTCAGCCTGAGTTCTTGAATTACAGGGGTGTGCTACCACCATATCAAATAGACAGACTTTTAGGATTCTTAATTTCAGAGCTGGAGAGATGGATCAGTGGTTAAGAGCAATGGCTGCTCTTCCAGGGGACATGAGTTTAATTCCCAGCATACACATGACAACTCACAACAGTCTTTAGCTCCTTATAGATTGGCATATGCATGCAGGTGAAGGCAGGTGAAAGATAAGGCTCGAGCCTGAGATTGGGCAGTGGAAAAAGAAGGTGGCCTGAGAATTTTGGAGATGAATTCAGAGAGGCAGAGAGACAGAGAGGAGGAGACAAGGTAGATCCTGTAGGAGAGGAAGAGCAACCAGAACCCCATAGTCCTGGGAGCCATAACTATTTGGGGATTTCATAGATAGATGATTAAATAAGTAGAGTGTGCTTGCTCCATCTAGTGAATAGATTATGTTTATACCAACAGGGTTCAGAATTCATTGTGTGGGCGTTTTGTAGGTTGAGGACTTACTAATATAAATCTGACTGATAAATTACACGCCTCTAGAATTTTGATTTTACCAGGTTATGGGGATTTGTGACAACCTACTACAGGAGCCAGATGGCTGGCAATGTGAACAGGATCCACAAGATAATGGCAGTTTGGAGACCATGGAGACCTTAGAGGCAGGAAATTAGCCAGAATTAGCATGGGTGTGTATTTAATATTTTATGTAACAGCTCTAGTTCCTGGAGATCCAACATTTTCACACAGGCACAATGTAGGCAAACACCAATATATATTAAAAATAATGTGAGGGTCACAGATCTTGATGGGGATGACTTTGGCCAAAATGCCCAGCAGTAACCTGAAGAGACCAACTCCAGTACATAGACATGGCCCCCAGCTGAGGTATGGGGGTATCCACCTATTTTCACTTTTTTTTTTTACTCAGAACTGTTCCTGTCTAAAGAAAATTCAGGGACAAAAATGGAGCAGAGACTGAACAAAAGGCCATTCAGAGACCAACCCAAGTTGGGATTCATCCCATGCACAGGCAGCAAACCCTGACACAATTACTGATGCCATGTTGTACTTGCAGACAGGAGTTTAGCATGCATAAACACAGTAAATCATTTCTAAATCTCATCACTTGCTATTATTGTTATGTAAATGCTCTGTCAGGGCACAGTTTAATCTGTAGATATGATATTCCTGAGAATGGACAGCAAACAGAAGTATTCCCTATGATATTCTAATAAATATATGTAAAAGAAGTAAATACAAGGTTAATACTAAAAGTATAATAAAATTCTACTTCAGACTCAAGGAGTGAAAGATGTAACAAGATGCGGAAATGATGACCAGTTATCTTTTTTGTTAGTTATTGCTGAGATTTTGCCAAGAGACAGAGGAAAGAAACATGACCTTTTAAAAATGTGACTTTCTGCTATGTATTCAGGTTGTAGGCCATAAACAAAATATCTGCAATCCTTAAAGTCCTTTTAAAAATGGCTCTCTAGGACTACAGTCAGATTACAGAAAGTTCCCATGCATCCTTAATGAGTTACCTGCAGAGTACCACAGAATCTGTCACAGCAATGTCAATTGATTCTCTATAACCATATATTCTTATTTGTAAAACAATAGTGTTTTAGCTCAGAGTAGCATTGGAGTCACTGATGCAAAATGGAGATTTTAAGTAAAAATACATTTGAAGATTTACTTTACAAAATGGTTTAGTAGCAATGTGTCAGTTCAACCAGCATGTTTAGACTTTCAACATTATAAATCTTACCTCCCTTTCTCAAATAAACAAAACAATTAGAAAAGCACAGAAGTCACAAGCCATTTAATACTCATAAAAGCTTCTTGTTATCTAGCTTTAAAACTGGGCAGCTGAAGTAAATACCCATCTTGCTTTTAGAGTAATTGCAGTTTAAATGTGAGCACAGGGCAGAACAACCCCAGTAATTAACCACCTTGCTTTTAGAGCACCTTTCATCAGTGTGTATCTTTGAAGCAGAACTAAAAGGAAATAAAATGACTTCCAGTATAGCAACTATTTTTTTTTTTTTGCTTCAAGCAGTTTGTTCCAATTATGTGCAGAATACAGAACATCCAACTAAGCTGGAGTTGTCATGCTAATGTAATGCACTAAAAGGTGGTTCTGTTTGTTGGCTTTTTCATTCTCTTTGATATTGCCATAAATTATTTGCACAAAGTATGTACCTGTTGGGTATTTTGCATATTTGGTTGTATTTGGTTATTACTGGTTGAGAATTCCTCTACAAATAATGAAACATTGTGTCTTGATTATCACTTACATGACCCTAAAGGAATTGGCCAACCTGAAAAAAGACAACACATGTATTCTGTCTCTGGCCCTATGCTCATCCCTGACTGGGTGAGTGATTTCTCAACAACAAGCTGTATACCAGTTCAATTGCCACATTTTCTGCCAAATTGTGTGGTCTCAAATAATGGCTCCCAAGAATGACTTTGTGTCCAAATAAGCCTAAAAAATATACCGAATTAAGTGACTACAATTATTAATCTGGGTATTTTTCTAGTTAGAGATCTAGAAGTGAAATTTTTCTTGCAAAAAAAAATTGTTTTTACAATCTTTTAATATCTAAATCAGTAAATAAACATTATATTTCTGAGAGAGCATCGATGTTCAATCTATTATTATTAAATATTTGTTGACACATTTGTCTTTAAAAAAGAGATCTCATTATTTGAGACTTAAAATCTTTTACTGAGAAAATTCTTAATGAAAAGCAAAGAAATATTCACAAAGTATGGCCCATCAAACTAAATATTAAAACATAAGTTGTTGAAAAATTTTTTTGAATTCAATATGTTCTGACCAAAGAAATATTTAAAATCTAAATTTTGCTGGCAACAGTGTTAAAATCAGATCTGACTTGCTTCCCATAGCACCAAGATATGTAACAACTTTTTGCTTATAAGATGAATAGACAAATATTCAAGTTTTTGCCTCATTTCATCCCTAATTTTCAATGTACAGATTTGTTTCACTTTTCAAATGCCTCTAACTTTCATTGTCCAGTATCTAAAAAATTAATAATATTTCTTCCTCATATCTTCACTGATATTTCAGCATCTTATCTTGCATCACAAATCCTGATTTATTCTGGTAACTTCCACATTCCAAAGATTTCAAACTTTTTGTTCACCAGATTTTTCTCTGTAGAGAAATCTCCCTTAATTTCTCTCCTGTTCTTGTACCATCTAAAGGCAAACCTCCATTTTAAATGTTTAAAGTTGGAGAGATTGAAGAAGGGTTGGATTTAGGAAAAGAAAAATTCATCATTACTGATAAATTTAAAAAGCCAAAAGCCATGTTTTATTACCTCCCATCAATTATGCCACATAGAGAGTTCTGAAACTAACCAGTTTGTAGATCTCAGTAGATGCCTATAATCTTCAAACTGTGAACAAATGGAGACCAGAGCTCCAGGTCTTATACAATGGTTTTATACTATTAGGCGAAATCTAAAGTAAATTTTAATTTTCTATGAAGACGTAAAGGACTTTGATAGTCTGGTGTTCGTAAAGCAAAGCAAACAGTCAGATGCTTCTGTTATTTCCACCTAACAAAGTGCAAGATCTTAACCTGAGCTGAGGGCCAAAAGATATTCTTTCTTTCAATCAGACCTTTGCCTGTCTTAGCTGTATGCTTCATGTGGTTTGTTTTTAATCTTGGTTTTTCTCAAATGATTAAGAAATCCCCATAATTCCAATAGAGTTTCTTTTCAATTAAATACAATATGTAATAATAATTTAACAGGATGCCTAGCAATTATGTTATTATTGATTGATGGGATTCCATTGTATCTTTGATATTTTTTGTTACCCATTAACAAAAACAATTTTGTGTTAATCTAGATAGAAAAATTCAATTTAAGCTTATAGAAATAAAACATTACTTATTCCTAGTAATTTTTTTTAATTCTTTTTTTAAATTTTTTTTATTCGATATAATTTATTTACATTTCAAATGATTTCCCCTTTTCTAGCCCCCCACTCCCTGAAAGTCCCATAAGCCCCCTTCTCTTCCCCTGTCCTCCCACCCACCCCTTCCCACTTCCCCGTTCTGGTTTTGTCGAATACTGCTTCACTGAGTCTTTCCAGAACCGGGGCCACTCCTCCTTTCTTCTTGTACCTCATTTGATGTGTGGATTATGTTTTGGGTATTCCAGTTTTCTAGGTTAATATCCACTTATTAGTGAGTGCATACCATGATTCACCTTTTGAGTCTGGGTTACCTCACTTAGTATGATGTTCTCTAGCTCCATCCATTTGCCTAAGAATTTCATGAATTCATTGTTTCTATAGCCCTAGAGCCTCTCAGGAGGCTGAAACACCAGCCAGAGACAAGACCAATTAGCTCCAGAGAACAAGATGGCAAAGGGCAAACGCAGGAACACTACTAACAGAAATCTAGGCAATATGGCAGCGTCTGAACCAAACTCTCCAACATCAGCAAGTCCTGGTTATGCCAACACACCAGAGAAACAAGATTTGGATTTAAAATCACTGTTCATGATGCTGCTAGAAGAACACAAAAAGGACATGAGTGAATCTCTTAAAGAAATACAGGGGAACATGAATAAGCTAGAAACCCGTATAATGGAAACACAAAAAACACTTAAAGAAATGCAGGAGAATAAGGCCCAAGAGATAGAAGTCATTAAAGAAGAAAGGCAAAAAAAAAAAAAAAAAAAAAAAAAAAAAAAAAAAAAAAAAACCTTAAAGAAATGCAGGAGAACTTGAGTCAACAGGCAGAAGTCATGAAAGAGGAAACACAAAAATCTCTTAAAGAATTACAGGAAAACACAGACAAACAAATGATGGAACTGAGCAAAACCATCCTGGACCTAAAAACAGAAGTAGAAACAACTAAGAAATCACAAAGGGAGACAACTTTGGAGATAGTAAATTTTTATTACATTTATTTACTTAATTGTGTTGTGTATTTGGGGGAGGACATCGGTGCCACAGAATGTGTAGTGGTCACAGGAGTTCATTTTTTTCCCTTCATTATGTGGGTACCAGGGATTGAATGCAAGCAGTCTGTCTTGGCAGAAGATAACTTTAAACATCGAGTCAGTTTTTGAGCTCTCTTCTTATTATTTATAAAGTGATTTTTACCCTTTGGTCTGCTCTGTTAGGGTAGACATCTCAGGCTTACCATGGGAATTCAAGAATTAAAAATAAAATAGTTACATTAGTGGCCAAATATTGCCTGACAAGTATTTTGGTTATTATTATTCTAAACACTTTGATAATAGCTGAAGGGTAGTTTTAAATGTGATGTAAAATAATAATGTAATATGTCACTTTTAGCATTAAGACAAAGTTTTGTAAAAGAAATTCCTTAGGTAAAGACCTCTCACATGATCTAAGCAGACAGTTCTCAGCAGATGAGCATTCAAATATTCAAAGTCAAGTAATCCCTAGGAAATTAAACTTCAAACTCTGAGATATTTGTTTACTCAAATTATAGACAGCATTGTGAAGTTTTACTAAATTGTGTGTTATCCCTGTTTAAAGAGGGCATCTATAAACCTTTATGGCTACATTGATAATTTTTAAGCTTGGTAACCAAATTTTATCACAAACTTTGCCACACTTTTCCTTTGAGATTTGTAAGAAGCTATTGTTTAGTTCAAATATTTCAATGGATATACTAAATGTATTCACTGAATATGACAAAAAATTAGAATATATTGTATCTATTTGTGGAATTAAATAATAAGCATCTATTCTAAAAGTATGTGAAAGTGTTGAAAATGCAGAGACATTTGATGTATTAAATGTCATTTATAGAAAGATAGTTTCATAATAATTCAAAATATATTACTTTTTATGAGTTTCTGTGATTGTAAATTATCTGACCTAGATTACTTGAGCTCATGTATACCTTTATTATTCAAACCATATTTGAATACTTCTTATATAAAACAATGCTAGTTTATAAATAAGTATAAAATTAAAGTTTAATAAAACCTCTTCATATGTTCATCACTAGCTGATGTGTAGGTATGTAAACTACCTATATTAATTTTTCATTTGTTTTACTTTTATTTTCTTTGCTTTATTGATTTATATATTTGGTGATGTTTCTAGACATAGCATTGGTATGTAGCCTACCTCATACTTTCTACTCTAAATATCTATAGTTCTGATATTTCAGATATGTACAATTATTACTAGCTGTGTGTAGGCTATGTTTGCTGATAATGTCATATTTATTACTCTCTGAAAGAGTAGTTTTAAATATCAAATAAATCACAACCTGAGAAAAATAAATACAGAGAAAAACCAGGAGTGGGGATGTCATTGTGCTGTATATGCCCATGCATTCCTTAGTCATTGGAAATACTTTGTTGGAAGATTTTGGAAATTTTACTAGAAAAGCCATTGAATTCTGGAAGTAAAACTTAACGAAACATTCTAATGAGAGGTGGAAACACCTAAAAACAGAATAAAATGTACACTGTGAATGCTCAGCTCCTGAGATTTCAGAAAGAAATAAGGACTCAAATAGGACCTCAGTTAGATCCTAGCCAAGTTATAATCTGAGAAAAACTGGTTCCATACTCCCTGTGTTCTTAGAACTCATGTAAGGGCAAATGAAAAAGCTATGGCCTAATTTGTTTGGGGGAGGAAATTTCAAAGTAGAACAGCACTGAAGCTGTGTTAAGGTTATTGCTGACTCATTTAACAGCAGTGAGAAAAACATATGAATAAATCCGTTGGAAGACATTTTGAAATGCAACTTCGGCCAAAACATTGGTAATTATGAATGATAAGTATAATTAGAAAGAAAGGTCCTTCTCATCAATGGGAAGATTAGAAGGGTGCCTCTTGGAGAAGACCACATACTTCCAAGGCTCTTATTTGGGAAAATATAATCCATTTGAAAAGAGAGCTGAAAGGAAGACTGTCTCTGAGGGGAAACCCTGGCTGCTGGAAGCAACTCCAAGGAGTGTTTCCCCATTAGTACAGAGGCTGCTGCAAATGTGGTCTAAGTGACCAGACTCCATCCTAAAGTCACAGTAGAACTTGGCAGGGTTGTCCATGTAATGCTGATTTTGTGTGCACTAAAGATATAACATTGAAGATTCATGGAATCTTGTACCAAACGTATAAAAATTTGCTGAGGCAAACAATCTGTTCCTGGGTCGGAGTCTCTGAAATGAAGCTCTCAGAGAATATAGTACAACAATAGTTCTCAGCCTTCCTAATACTGTGACTTTTAAATAAAGTTCTTTGTATTATGCTGACCACTGCAAGCAACCTTAATATTATTTATTTGTTACTTCATAACTGTAATTTTGCTGGTTATGAGTTATAATGTAATTTGAATTTTGCCATGGTTTTAGATAAATTCTTTGGAGTTTATGCCTAATGAGGTCATGACCCAAAGGTTAATGTATGTTAACCTTTGTATAACCAGTGCTATAGGGAATTTTGAAGGTAAATAAATTTCAGTGGAGATGAATAGACATTGAAGGGACCAGAATCACTGGGTTATTTTCATGTGGCAATTCCCTCTAATATTAAACTTCCCAACTTGGAGAAATCTTGTGAAGATTAACAGTGTTAAAAAAAAAAGTTTACAAATACAGAGGCAGATGCTCACAGCCAACCATTGGACTGAGAGCAGGGTCCCAGATGGAGGAGTTGGAGAAGGGACTGAAGGAACTGAAGGGGGTTATGAACCCTGGGGTGAGGGAGGAACAGTGTCAACTGGCGCGACTTCCCAGAGCTCCTGGGGATTGGACCACCAACCAAAGAATTCATATGGATGGACTCATGGCTCCATTCACATGTGGCAAAGGATGACCTTGTTGGACATTAGTGGGAGGAGCAGCGGCCATTGGTCCTTTGAGGGTTCAATGCCATAAAGTAAGGGAATCCCAGAGAGGGAAAGTGGGATTGGGTGGGTGGGTGGATGGGTGGGGGAGCATCCTCATAGAGGCTGTGGGAGGGGGGATGAGATAGGGGGGTTTTGGAGGGGAGACGTGGAAAGGGGGTAACATTTTAAATATAAACTAAAAAATCCAATAAAAGAAACAATAAAAATAAAATAAAATAATAAAATGTTTAAACAACTATATGTTTTAAGAGAAGTAAACATTTCATTCTATATAGAGTCTTTCTAAGTTCAGGAAACAAACAACTTGATAATTTCAGGAAGTCCCTGAAACTGACTACACTGTCTCCCTCTACCCAACCAAATAGAAGTGTTAAAGACTGCTGAAAGAAACTCTTAGAGAAGCTGAGCTGCCTGAAATTAGTAAAGTCCAGCCAAGGAGCCTGGAAAAGTCACAAACCAACAAAGATACAGGGAAAGAATATTCTCTAACCTCATAAATTTCCTCTTGATTGTACAAAGTACTCCAACAGACCAAAGTACAAATGACATAAAAGTCCAGATTGGTAAAACAATTAGTTTTACTGTTGTAACTTATAGGAAAAAGAGTAATGGATGACTTACATAAAGAGGCATATTTCAAAGTCAGTTGTGTCACCTACCTGGGCGTGGGTATTTTTCTTTTTTCCTTTTTTTGCCAAAAAGAATAGTAATATTAGTTCTCTCTTTTTTCCAATGAAGGTTCATTTAAAAGTGTTTTTATATTTACTACTTTTATTGAATACTACTCTTAAAACACAAGGACAAACTAGACCACTATTATTAAAGAATTGCCACGAGAGCTAATGTACAGTGCAGCTTACTCCAGTGTCTACCTCCAGACACGTCAACTTATTTTAACATCTAAAGAACAGATGCAGTAATGAATCATATTTTCTGCCAAGAAAACTTTACGTTAAAGTCTATTATATACATAACTTTTTAAACTTTGCATGATTTCACACATATAATTTTTCTGCAGATATTCTATATCTCTACTCATTTTTGCTAATGCATTGCATCTAAGTAATCATCTTCCAGAATTTTCAATGAGCAATATTATTTCACTAATCATTGCATAAAGGTGCTCTCTTACCTTAACTGATAAATGAAAATGCAGTGGCTAATAGGAATATGAAGAGCCAATAATGTCCAAGTAGCCAGGCTAAAAGAAAGACCAAAAGAACTGTCTTAATTTAAAAATAAATAGAAATATAGAAAAGTAAGGAAAATGATGCAATAGTTGCTTGGCTTGTGTTGGGAAGATGTTTCATGGGTAAGTTGTCAGTTGGGGACCTGACTTTAGATCCTCGGTATCCAACTAAACAGACACACATGATGGCACAATCTACAATTAGGGTAAGCAATGAGAAGAGACGTGCCAAGGCCTGCTGACCAGCTAATTTAGTGGAATCTGAGATCTAAGTGTGGACAGAGACCCTGGTTGAGAAGACGCAAAAGCACACACAGGTTTGTAAATATTCTCAAGGTTTCTCTGTCTGATAGTGATATGATTACTTTATGTGAAATAACTTTCATCTAATTCTATTGTCTAGTATACAGGAGTACACTTTTTAACAGGTTTTAGTCAATATATAAGCAGTCATCGAACTAGCAGTATTTATTGACATAAAATTGTTATCTGTATAGAAAAAAATGTCTTTGCATGTAAAATTATACAGCAGAACTATAAAAATGTAATGTGATAAAGCATAGAAGACATTGATTGTCAATCGCTGTCCTTTACACACTCATGTGCATTCATGTGCAAACACTCCTCCTGTAACATGTATATGAACAAAAACACATGTATTCAAAACAAGAAGGGGTTGGGTGGGGGAAGAAGCCCTCTGAAATTCAGATCGGCCTAGAATGCGTAATGCAGCTCAGGCAAGCTTTCCACTACATTTCTTCTGTTCTGTCCCTTGAGTGTTGAGAGTATAGGTGTGCAACATACATCCAGCTATCAAAATGGATTTTTGTAATATAATAGTTAGATAATTAAATATAAACTCAGAGGTAACTATCTTTAAACAAGTTTATTTGGATAAACATCTCTGAAATGTGGTTTCTTTAGTTTCGAAGAGTCTCCCCTCTGCATTTTAGGTAGTCTTGTAGTCAATGTGGCAGCTTGATGTGTGTTTGCTTACCTAACAAGTCTTTATTCAATTGCTGACTTTTGTCTGCACCTGTTAACAACCTTCTAGATTTTATTACCATTACCTGTGAAGTTTGAGGCTTTTCTGCATTTTAATTTCTTAACTGACAAAAAGAAAAATGAACACAATCAGGACCCCAGGTTTAGGACCCTATCTCAGAGTTGCTGTTGACAACCACCTTCAACAAGATGGTACATCTGTCACATGACAGACTCTCACCAAATGCCTATCTTATGCTTTGGATAATTACAGTGGTTAAGTTTTATTGTGCTCCTTTATGTCATTGTGACTCCACCCCAAATACTCTGATTGCTACCTCTACTTTTTGCCTATTTTGACAGCTCAAAGAGGATAGGGTCGTTGTCATCATTGGACCGATAACACAGCTAGAGAGAAACCTGGGATAGGGGAGTGAGGGACCAGAAGCAGCCAGACCCCTTGGTAGGCAGACAGAGAGCAGGGGTCATAAGTGAGTTATAAAGGTGGTAAACTTCCAAGATGTCTGGCTTCTTCCTTACCCTCCTGACCAGAGACAATTTAAAGCAAAGACCATGTAAGCTTTTGGTCTTGTCACTAGGCCTCTTGATGATTGTTTCCACAACTTCAAGGCAGTTGTGGGTCAATCAGCCATTCTGTCCTTCTTCAAACTGACCAAATTCCTTCAGTAAGGGGAAGAAGTCCTTCAGAGATTTTTCCCAATGCTCAAGAAGAGACTGGATTATTTTGGCTTCCCAAATCCAAGAATTTCAGAGAATCTTTTTTTTTTCTGTGTACTTGTATAAGTGTGCTTCCCAGTAAAAGATCTTTTTTCAATTGAATATACATATATCATATGTAAAATATATATAGATATATCCTATATAGAATATATATCATACATAGCATATATAGCATATATATGTATACATGTATATGTATACTTTTATTTATATATTATATGCATATTATATGCATAAATATACATGTATACAATCTAAAATTCATTATATGAGAAAATGTATTTCTATTAGGAACATTATTAGAAACCAACATTAAAAATAAGTTTTTAAATATGAGGTTGAAATTTGATTACAGAATATACACAATAATTTTTGAAATGCTGATGTATTGCATTGACCTTACAGTTTTGATCCATGAGTGATTTTAGAATCTTTTAGAGCTAAATGGAAGTGTAGCACCCTACAGTATGTTTCCAGTTCATTGTTCTATCCAGAAGCACTCATCTGAGGAGTTTCCAGAGCAATCATCAATTTTGAATTGTGTTCTATGTTTTGCTTGTTAGTATTTGCCATCAAGAAACTTGAAAATCCTAAATTTGTCACCTCTTAAAACTAAATTTAGAATCCGTGCTTATTATGTATCTTTAGATAATAAAATATTCATTCATTTTACAAAAAATATTGAACCATTGCATATGGAATATTTGAAAAGTAAGATCGCATAGATGCACCTGTCTTCAAAATATTCTATTATTTGTCAATATCATGTTCACAGATGAGTCTTCATGTCCTGATTTAGTGTACTTTCTATATAATCTACATTTTTAACAAATTTAACATTCTTTTTTCCAAATTTTATTTATTTATTTATTTATTTATTTATTTATTTATTTATAATGCACTCCAGATTTTATTCCCTACACTGGTCCATCCTCCAACTGTTCCACATCACATCATTCTTCCCCACACCCCTATATCCATGAGGATGTCCCCACCTTACCACTAAACTCCCTGAGGCCTCTAGTCTCTTGAGGATTCCGTAAATCTTCTATGACTAATCCCAGACCCAGCAGTCCTTTGCTGTATATGTGTTGAGGGCCTCATATTAGCTGGTGTATGCTTCCTGGCTGTTGGTCCAGTGTTTGAGAAATCACCTGGGTCTAGATTAATTGAGACTGCTGGTTCTCCTACAGGGTCACCCTCCTCCTCAACTTCTTTCAGCCTTTCCCTAATTCAACCACAGAGATCAGCAGCTTCTGTTCATTGGTTGGGTACAGATATCTGCATCTACTCTTTCAGCTGCTTGTTGGGTCTTTCGGAGTGCAGTCATGATAGGTCCCTTTAGTGTCAGGCCTTGGGACCTCCCCTTGAGCTGGATCCCACTTTGGGCCTCAGGCTCCTTTCCTTTTCCATCCCTACAGTTCTTTCAGATAGGAGCAATATCAGTGAGAGTTTTGACTGTGGGATGGCAACTCCCTCCCTCATTGATACCCTGCCTTCCTACTGGAGGTGTGTGCTATAATTTCCCTTTCCCTACGGTCAGGCATTTCATCTAAGGTCCCTCTGTTTGAGTCCTGAGTCTCTCACCTCCCAGTTCTCTGGTGCATTGTGGAGGGTCCCCCAACCTCCTATCTCCCGAGGGTGCCTGTTTCCATTCTTTCTGCTGGTCCTCAGGGCTTCGGTCCTTTTCCCTCACCCAATACCAGATCAGGTTCCCCTTTTTCTGGACACTTTTCCTCCCAGGTTCCTCCCTCCCTCACCACTTGTGATTGCTTTCTTCTCCCTCCCAAATGGGCTGAGGCATCCTCACTTAGGCCCTCAGCATGTTGACCTTTTTGAGTTCTTTTGACTGTATCTTGAGTATTTTTTTTTTTTTTTGGCCAGAAGCACTTATTAGTGAATATATACCATGCATATCTTTTTGGGTCTGAGTTACCTCACTCAGGATGATATTTTCTAGTTCATCCATTTGCCTGCCAAACTCAGGATGTCCTTGTTTTTAATAGCTGAGTAGTATTCCATTGTGTAAATGAACCACGTTTTCTTTACAGTCTTCTGTCATGAGACATCTGGATTGTTTCCACTTTTCTGGCTATCACAAATAAGGCCATTATGAACATAGAGGAACAAGTGCCCCTGTGGCATAATGGGGCATCTTTTGGTTATATTCCCAAGAATTGTATAGCTGGGTCTTCAGGTAGATCTTCTATTTCCAATTTTCTGAGGAACCTCCAGATTGATTTCCAGAGTCGTTGTACTAGTTTACAATCCCATTGGCAATGGAGGAGTGTTCCTCTTTTTCCACATCCTCTCCAACATGTGTTGTCACCTGTGGTTTTGATCTTAGCCATTCTGATTGGTATAAAGTAGAATCTCAGGGACATCTTTATTTGCATTTCTCTGATCACCAAGGACTTTGAACATTTCTTTAGGTGATTCTCAGCCATTCGCGATTCCTCTGTTGTGAATTCTTGATTTGGTTCTATACACCATTTTTGACTGTGTTGTTTGGTTTTTTTTAGTGGTTATCATCTTGAGTTCTTTATATATTTTGGATATTAGCCTTCTATTGGATCTGGGATTAGTGAAGATTTTTTCCCCAATCTGTAAGTTGCTGATTTGTCTTATTGACTATGACCTTTGCCTTACAGAAGCTTTCCAAGTTTATAAGGTCCCGTTTATCAATTCTTGATCTTAGACCATTAGCCATTGGAGTTCTGTTTAGAAAAATTTCCCCTGTGCCAATGAGTTCAATGCTCTTTCCCACGTACTCTTCTGTTAGATTCAGAATATCTGGTTTTATGTTGAGGTCCTTGATCCACGAACTTGAGCTTTGTGCAAGGTGACAAATACAGGTCTATTTTCATTTTTCTACATACAGCCAGCCAGTTAAACCAGCACCATTTATCGAAGATGCTTTCTTTACTCCATTTGATATTTTTAGCATCTTTGTCAAAGATCAAGTGTCTATAAGTGTGTGGTTTTATTTCTGGGCCTTCAATTCTATTCCATTGATCAATGAGTCTGTCTCTGTACCAGTACCATGCAATTTTTATCACTATTACTCTGTAGTAAGCCTAAAATCGGGGATGATGATTTCCCCCAGCAGTTCTTTTATTGTTAAGAATTGTTTTGGCTATTTCATTTTTGTTTGTTTGTTTTGTTTTGTTTTGCCTTTCCAGATGAATTTGAGAATTACGCTTTCCATGTCTTTGAAGAGTTGTCTTAGGATTTTAATGGGGATTGCCTTTGGTAGGATGGCCATTTTTACTATATTAATTTTGCTAATCCATGAGCATGGGAGATCTCTCCATTTTCTGAAGTCTTCCATTTCTTTCTTGAGAAATTTGAAGTTATTGTCATACAGGTCTTTCACTTGTTTGATTAGCATTACCCCAAGAAATTTTATATTAATTGTGGATATTGTGAAGGGAGTTGTTTCCTTAATTCTTTCTCGGTCTGTTTATCATTTGTATAAAGGAAGGCTACTGATTTATTTGAGTTAATTTTATGTCTGGCCACTTTGCTAAAGTTGTTTATCAGCTGGAGTTCTCTGGTAGAATTTTGGGGTCACTTATGTATACTATCATATCATCTGCAAATAGTGATACCTTTATTACTTCTCTGCCAACTTATATCTCCTTGATCTCTTTTTGTTGTCCTATAGTTCTAGCTAGCACTTCGTGTGTTATGTTGAATAGATATGGGGAGAGTGGGCATCCTTTTCTTCTCCCTGACTTTAATGGAATTGCTTCAATTATGTCTCCATTTAATTTGATATTGGCTATTTGTTTGCTGTATATTGCTTTTATTATGTTAGGTATGGACCTTGAATTTGTGATCTCTCCAATACCTTTAACATGAAGGGGTGTTGTATTTTGTCAAAAGCTTTTTCTGCATTTAAGGAGTTGATCTTAAGATTTTTTCTTTGAGTTTGTTTATATAGTGGATTATGTTAATGGATTTTCATATATTGAACCAACCTTGCAATCCTGGGATGAAGCCTACTTGATTGTAGTGAATGATGGTTTTGATGTGTTCTTGGATTCGGTTTGCAATACTTTATTGAGTATTTTTGCATTGATATTCATAAGTGAGATTCATCTGAAGTTCTCTTTTTTTGGTTAGGATCTTGTGTGGTTTAGCTATCAGAGTAATTGTGGCTTCATAGAAGGAGTTATGTAGTGTTCATTCTCTGTCTATTTTATGGAATAGTTTGAGGAATGTTGGTATCATTTTGCAGTAAATCCACCTGGCCCTGGGCTTTTTTTGGTTGGGAGAATATTGATGACTTCTATTTCCTTGGGGTATATGGGCCCATTTAGATAGTTTAAGTGCTCTTGATTTAATTTTGATATGAGTTATCATCTAGATTTTCCAGTTTTGTTGAGTATAGGCTGTTATAGTAGGGTCTAAGGATTTTTTGAACTTCCTCCATTTCTGTCGTTATGTCTCCCTTTTCATTTCTGATTTTGTTAATTTGGATCCCGACTCTCAGCCCTTTAGTTAATAGGGGTTTATCTAGTTTGTTGATTCTCTCAAACAACCAGGTTTTGGTTTGGGTTCTTTGTTTTGTTTTTTTCTGTTTTTTTTTTTTTATTCTTTACATTGTTTTATTTTTGTTTGGTTGATTTTAGCCCTGAGTTTGACTATTTCCTGCTGTCTATTCCTCTTGGGTGAGTTTGCTTCTTTTTGTATTCAGGTGTATCTTTACCAGAGCACTTAGTGCTATTAATTTTTCTCTTAGCACTGCTTTTATTGTGTCCCATAAGTTTGGGTACATTGTGTCAGGATTTTTAACAAATTCCAGGAAGTATGTTATTTCTTTCCTTATTTATTCCCAGACCAAGGTATTATTTCGTAGAGAGTTGTTCAGTTTCCACAGTGGATTTTCTGTTGTTTTGGATGTTATTGTGCCTTAGGCCATGGTGATCTGAAAGGATTCATGGGATTATTGCAATCTTCTTGCATCAGTTAATGGTTGTTTGTGACTAATTATATAGTCAATTTTGAAGAACATATCATGAAGTGCAAAGAAGAAGGTGTATTCTTTTGTATTAGGGTAAAATGTTCTGTAGATATCTGGGAAATCCATTTGGTTCATATCCTCTCTTAGTTTCACTTTGTCTCTATTTAGTTTCTGATTCAAAGACCTGTCCATTGGTGAGAGTGCAGTGTTAAAGTCTCCCACTATTACTGTGTTGTTTTGAGCTTTAGTAAAGTTTCTTTTATGAATGTATGTGACATTGCATTTGGAGCATAGACGGTCAGAGTTGAAGCTTTCTCTTGAGGGATTTCCCCTTGATGCATATGAAGTTTTCTTCCTCACCACACTTGATAACTTTTGGTTGAAAGTCTATTTTACTAGATATTAGGATGGTAACTCCAGCTTGTTTCCTGGGATGATTTACTTGGAAGATCTTTTTCATCCTTTTACTCTGAGATAGTGTCTGTCTTTGTTGTTGAAGTATGTTTCTTACATGCAGCAAAATACTGGATCTTGTTTGCATATCCAGTCTGTTAGCTTATGTCTTTTTAAACATGAGTTGAGTCCATTAATGTTGAGAGATACTAAAGAGAGTTGACTATTAGTTACTGTTATGTTTGGTTTTGTAGGTGGCTTTATGTGCTTGTGGTTCTCTCTGTTTTGGGTTTTTGTGAGATATTTAGTATATCGTCCTTTCTGTGGTGTAGGTGCCAATTTATCATTCTTAATTTTTCCAACTGAAAATAGCAGATAATGCATTTATGTTAATTTATTATATTTAGATGTTTTAAAATATTTAAAATTAAACAGTAATTAATTGTGAAACACAGAGCAGTATCTCCACAATTATTTCATCAGATTTCAAATTTGGTACACTTAGAGAATGAGTTATAAATACATATTATTTTGTGAGTTATTTTATGAATTAATGCAGAAACTATTGCTGCCTCTGTGTGTTTCTTTTACTGTCAAATGAGGATAACTTTACAAAGGGTTTGGGGTATTTAAAGGCCAGTGTTTAGTGATAGTGTCAGGCTTTATATACAAATCTAGAGTTTTAAAAGTCATAAGGACTTAGATTTATTCATTAACATATTTCCCCAAACACTGTACCTATAGGCACATTTCTTCTAGCTGTTAGATTGCCCTGCAGTATTTCACCAGAAACTTGTGAAAGCAAAAGGGAAGATTAACTAAATCATGGACTGCCCTTGAATTTATGTTCCTCCCTGATAAAAGCTCAGCAGGCTGTCTGTATAGCAACAAGTGTTGTGTGAAACATCCACAGAATATGATTCCAATTGTTTGAAAGTCAGGATTTGTCACTTATTTGGCAATCTTCCAGCCTATTGTTAGGAACAGATTAGTCCTCTGATATTAATTCATAAAGCTTAATTTGAATAATTCTCTTGCTAATTTATTCATGAAACAAAAAGATGGCAATGATGAATTCAGCTTAGTGTTTTTCACATGTCATTTGTTGCTTTGATGTGTTCAAAAAATAATGATGAAATAATATAAATATTCATCCATCACTTTTAAAATCTCTTTGATATATACTGACAATCCTGATTATTTTAAAAACTTTACAAAGAAACATTTTCATAATTAGATAATTCATACATAAATTTAAAATACTATGTAAGCATTATGAAGCCTGTACTACTTCTTCTTCTTCTTCTTCTTCTTCTTCTTCTTCTTCTTCTTCTTCTTCTTCTTCTTCTTCTTCTTCTTCTTCTCCTTCTCCTTCTCCTCCTCCTCCTCCTCCTCCTCCTCCTCCTCCTCCTCCTCCTCCTCCTCCTCCTCCTCCTTCTCCTCATTCTTATTCTTCTATTGGATATTTTATTTATTTACATTTCAAATGTTATCCAATTTCCCTGTTTCGCATCCAGAAACCCCCTACAACATCTTACCTCCT
Organism: Apodemus sylvaticus; assembly: GCF_947179515.1. Lineage (NCBI taxonomy): Eukaryota > Metazoa > Chordata > Mammalia > Rodentia > Muridae > Apodemus > Apodemus sylvaticus. The sequence goes on from NC_067480.1 coordinate 18,308,943, forward strand.
CCTGCTTCCTTAAGGGTACTCACCCACCCACCTACACACCCACTCCCACTTCACTGCCTTAGCATTCCTGTACCCTGGGGCATTGAGACTTCATAGTAGAAAGGGCTTCTCTCACGGATGACAGACAAGGCCATCCTCTGCTACTTATGTGGCTGGAGCCATGAATCCCTCCATGTATACTCTTTGGTTGGTGGTTTAGTCCCAGGGAGCTCTGGGGGGTTTGATTGGTTGATATTTTTGTTTTTCCTATGGGGCTGCAGACCCCTTCAGCTCCTTCAGATCTTTCTCTAACTCCTCCATTTGGGTCCTCGTGTTCAGTCCAGTTGGTGGCAGTGAGAAATTGCTTCTGTATTTGTCAGGCTCCAGCAGAGACTCTCAGGAGACAGCTATATCAGGCTCCTGTCAGGAGGTACTTCTTGGCATCCACAGTAGTGTCTGGGTTTGGTGTCTGTATATGGGATGGATCTCCAGGTAGGGCAGTCTCTGGATGGCCTTTCCTTCAGCCTCTGCTCCATACTTTGTCCCTATATTTCCTTTAGACATGAGCAATTCTGAATTAAAAATTTGGAGATGAGTGGGTGGCCCCATACCCCAATTGGGGGCATTGCCTAACTTCTGGATATGGTCTCCACGTTTCTCCCTCTCCTTTGTTGGAAATTTCAGCTAATCTCATCCCTGGTGGGTCCTTGGAGCCTCTTGCTTTTCTGGCATCTGGAACTTGCTGGTGGCTACCCCCAGTTCCCCATCCCCCATTGCTACAAGCCTCTGTACAAATTCTTGACCATCTGTACTTTAACCACATCTTTGTCCATACCTGATCCTGACCCTTTTTGCTCCCTCTCCTCCTCTCTTCCTCCCAAGTCCCTCAAACCAACTACCTCCCATGAGTATTTTGTTCTCCTTGTAAGAAGAACCTGCTTTTGTCTTCCTTCTTTATGAGATTTATGTGGTCTGTGAATTGTATCTCAGGTATTCCTAGCTTTTGGGTTAATATCCACTAATCAGTGAGGGCATACAATGTGTGTTCTTTTGTGACTGAGTTACCTCATTCAGGATGATATTTCTGTTCCAAGCATTTGCCTAAGAATTTCATGAAGTCACTGTTGTTGATATCTGAGTAGTATTCCATTGTGTATATATACCACATTTTTCTGTATCCATTCCTCTGTTGTAGGACATCTGGGTTCTTTCCAGATTCTGGCATTATAAACAAGGCTGCTATGAACATAGTAGAGCATTTGTCCTTGTTATATGTTGGAGCATCTTTTGCTCCAGGAGTGATTTAGCTGGGTGCTCAGGTAGTACTACGTCCAATTATCTGAGGAACTACCAAACTAATTTCCACAGTGGCTGTACCAGCTTGCAATCCCAACAACAATGGAGGAGTATTCCTCTTTCTCCACATCCTCTCCAGCATCTACTGTCACCAGAGTTTTTGATCTTAAGCATTCTGATTGGTTTGAGGTGGAATTTCAATGTAGTTTTGATTTTTGTTTCCCTGATATTAAGGATATTGAACATTTTTAGGTGCTTCTCGGCCATTTGATATTCCTCAGTTGCGAATTATTTGTTTAGCTCTGTACCCCATTTTTAATAGATCTATTTCATTCTCTGGGGTATAACTTCTTGAGTTCTTTGTATATATTGGATATTAGCCCTCTATTGGATGTAGAGCTGGTAAAGATCTTTTCCCAATCTGTTCATTGCTGTTTTGTCCTACTGACAGTGTCCTTTGCCTTATAGGAACTTTGCAATTTTATGAGCAAAAATGTTTTTATTTTATTCTATTAGTTTCAGTGTATCTGGTTTTATGTGGAGGTCCTTGATCCACTGAGACTTGAGCTTTGCACAAGGAGATAAGAATGGATTAATTTGCATTCTTCTACATGCTGACTGCCAGTTGAACCAGCACTATTTGTTGAAGGGGTCCCTGACTTCAGTTCAGTGGTTGAGCGTAAGGATCTGAGTCTGTCTCAGTCAGCTGCATGTTGGGCCAGTCACACTAAGCTTCTGTCTGTTGGTTTCCTAATAACCATATTTGTTAAGAATGGATTAATTTGCATTCTTCTACATGCTGACTGCCAGTTGAACAAGCACCATTTGTTGAAGGGGTCCCTGACTCCAGTTCAGTGGTTGAGCATAAGGATCTGAGTCTGTCTCAGTCAGCTGCTTGTTGGGCCAGTCACACTAAGCTTCTGTCTGTTGCTTTCCTAATAACAAATATGGTATTGGCTACTTTGAAGGCAGAGTGACCTGAGGGAGGGTATAAACTGCTTCAACAAGAGGAGCCACTACTGCTCATGCTTCATTATTCCATCTGTCTACGGATTTCCCCGTGAGCAACTAGAGAAGGGACTTTCTCACACCCAGAGCATCTGGCAGCTCAGATTCCATTCCTTAACTACAAGACCTTTCAAACTAGTTCGATTTCTTTTTAACGGTATAACAAGTGTATGCAACAGCTTAAAGTTCTCATGCCCTGTCACATTCTAGTGCTTCCCATTCTTCCTTTTAAGTCAAAGGAGATGAACTGAGTATGAGAAAATTCTGAGTTATCAGTTATTCTATTTCATATTTATGATCAACATTTAAAATTAGGCTTCAATCTTATTGAGCACATGATAGCTTTTAATTTCTAGATATGCCAAAAGAAAGAATCCCAGTCAATGCCAAATTGTAATTTAAATATTTTACATCCTTGTATATGCTCTCAATGAAATTACATTTCAGAGTCTTTCTAGCACCCGGAAAATCAACATAGTCTGAAAGTAGACAGCTAATTCCCCATTAGCCATTTTCCAATTTCTTTCCATCAAATGAAGTACTTCTCCTTGCCATATTAATCACCTTTGAGGCCAAATTTTCTTTCTTAAATGCAAGTGAAATAAATCCTTTGTTCAACAATTCATAAGAATAATATCATTCTGAGACTTCAATAGAAAGAAATTCACCAAGTGATATAAAACTACTTGTAGTTTCATTGGCTTTTCTTTACATGATGCTAACTATTGATAAAGACAGATATTCCATTCCATTAAATCATCGTTATATATTCCTTACTTCTGAGTGTTCTCTGATTTTTATCACTTTTTTTGGTCTGACATATATTCTTAATTTTTCCTTTATTGAATTTAGTTTTCATGACCCAGTTCAAATATTTCTTGCCTTTAGATATAATCTCTGATCCTTTGAAAAGATATTTGTTCATACCATTTGACCATAACTCTTTATACATATTGGCACAAAGACAAATTCTGTATTGTACTTTGGGTATTTGTGTTTGACAAATTTTGATACTGAAATATATTTGAGGAGTTGATTTATTTTAACCCATTTTTCTAATAACTCAAAACTTAAAAACACTTATAAAATGGATCAATTTAGTTACAACTTAGTTTCTTATTGGGTTTACTTTTAATGATGTCTAATATATATAATATATAAAATGTAGGCTAACATATTCTAATCATCCTTTGGGTTTTTGGGTCACATTTATTTTCAATTAAGAAACAATATTCAGTTTTTTTGGGTAAAATTTTGAAGAAATAATGTGTATATTTTATATATTGATATACATATCAATAATTGAAAACCATATTATTCACATTAGTATCATTATATTCTATAGCAACTTATATTATAATTTACTAGTTCCATTATTCCAGGTCTAATTTTTATGATTATTTTTCAGTATAAAGCTCCTGTGACACTGTTTTAATAGTCTGAGTAGCTTAAACCAAAATCAACGCAGTTCTGTAAATACCTTTCTCTTATACGTAATAAGGGATACTCTGCTAATTCTAACATACATTTGAACACTATAGGTCAGTTTTAGCATGTTTTCTTACTAAATATATTTATTAGTTCTTGAGTGAACACCAATGTTGACAAAAGGAAACATCATCTGCATTTTTTGTACATTTAAATGTACATCAATGAATGCCTTTTGTCCTCTTCAAAAAGTGTCACAACAATGTGACCTAATGATAGCAATTATTACCAGAATAAAATAACTCCTTAGGCATGAAAAATTCAATTTAGTTTTCTATATTTTTCTATTCATGCTGGTTTGTGAAGAGAATATTTGAAATATATTCCTTTGACTACTTACAAAATAGAATACACTATTCCAGAATACAATGACCATGATAGTAGTGGTTCTTCTTTCTGTCACAGTGAAGTTTTTGTGGCCCTGAACTCATATAACTTTACATTATCCTCCGTGGTTCTATTTTCAACTTAATAATTTTGATTTCATTATTAAATAATAATTTAATGACTAAGTAATAATTTACTAATATGTACATATGACTTCATTCTGCCCTTGACTTTCTGAACTAAGTCTATTTCAGTGACCTCTATATCTTCCAGATTTACATCTCTCTTACATAAGTGAATCTTTAATTCTATGCAATTTGCATCAAACCCCTAGTGATTTGTTCTGTTGTATCTATAAAGCTGAGTAAATACTATATATGAAAAAAAAACCACAGCCTAAGAATTCAAAGAATAGTAGAAACAACAAAAATGTGAGCACAATGTACATCATGAACACTGAGAGAAAAGCAAAGCTTGCTCTCCGGCATCTTTATGCAACTGAGTGTGGGGGATTGGGTTGGGTTTAGCCATAAGCAAAGCTTCCTTGTTTACTCTCTCTAACTTTAGAAAATGACCAAAACCCATACTCAGATATATCTGCATTTCAACCAGAAGTTCAAACTATGCAGTCATTGATAAATGGATATTAGCCCAGAAGCTCTGAATACCCAAGACACAACTCACATATCAAATCATTCCCAAGAAGAAGGAAGGAGAGGGCCCTGGTCCTGGAAATGCTTGATGCAGCATTGTAGGAGATTACCAGGACAGAGAAGTGGAAGGGGGTTGACTGGGGAACAGGCGAAGGGAATAGGGCTTATGGGACTTGTGGGGATGGGGGAACCAGGAAAGGGAAATGTTTACATTTAGAATATAAACTAAGAATATAGAAAATAATAATAATAAAAAGAAGTTAAAACTATGTGAGACAGGATATATTTGCAGAATCTCAACTAAACAGAAGGAGAGCAAAGACATTGAGGAATGTGAAAATAAATTTGAGAAACAGTAGAAAAAGAAGAAAATCTAAATACAAATTCCATTGTGTAAGGGAAAGGAACCACTTCCCCAAACAAGTGATCATTCAGCAACACCATCAACATAGTACTGCAGCTTTGGACAAAGAGTTGGTTCCAGAAAACAGACTGGCTCAAAGTAACCCTTTTCATAATGCAACTATGAGTTCTAACAGTGCTTCTTCAAAGGTGACAACAATGTTCTTTTTACCAGAGTTTGCTTTTGTTGATGCTATCAGTTACTGAGTTAGATAGCATCCTGTATGGGCAGAATAACATACACACACACACACATACACACACACACACACATGCATTACATTTAGATAGTTATTTCTGCAACTTGATTTAAAACACAAAGACAGTAATTCCATTCTCCCCAAAGTCTATGAATGGCTATAGAATAGCTATAGAAGGAAAGACACATCTTAACAATGGTGAAGTCTGAACTATTGATATTGTTACTAATTCAGTTAAAGAAAATTTGAAATACATAAGCTCAAAGTATATATTTCCCGCTGAAATATTTATTTAAATCAAATGATAAACTTAACAAAAATATTTTATTTCTAGTATTCCAATCTAGATATGCAAAGATGCGGGCAAAACACATATGTGTACACAAAACATGGATAACAGTTTTTGTCCAAGTATGTAGATTTAAATGTAATATTTATTTATTTATTTATTTATTTATTTATTTATTTATTCATTATATGTAAGTACACTGTAGCTGTTTTCAGACACACCAGAAGAGGGCATCAGATCTCATTACAGATGGTTATGAGACTATGTGGTTGGCTGGGATTTGAACTCAGAACCTCTGCAAGAGCAGTTGGTATTCTTAACCACTGAGCTATTTCTCCAGCCCTTAAATGTAATTCTTGACTCTTCTTTTCTATTATATAGAACCTGTAAGCTATTCATATGGGCTATAATCTATTCAGACTATAAATAAAATTGAACCTTCAAGTAGGTCATTTGGAAGTCAGGTAATTCAGAAAAGTCATTGAAAATATGTTTTGAACATGTGTATTGCATGCTAACTCCAGAATTAATTTCCAGAATTAAAAAAAAAAGGATGTATATGTCTATAAAAACATAAATATATTTATGGTGGAATTAGCCATCATAAGGCCTAATAAAGCAAAAACATACCACTAAGGACATTTAATTTTTTTAATTTCATTTTTTTTTTGTTTTTTGAGACAGGGTTTCTCTTTATAGCCCTGGAAGTCCTAGAACTCACTCTGAGGACCAGATTGTCCTCAAATTCAGAAATCTGCCTGCTTCTGCCTCCCAAGTGCTGAGATTAAAGGTATGTGCCACTATGCCCTGCTAACAAAATTTAAAATATATTTATTTATTTATTTTTTTACTATTTTTTATTTATTGAAAAGGGAAGTAAAAACACTTTATGATAAAATTAAAGATTTACATGGAAAATATTTCAGATAAATATGTTAAAATTGACAATTTTCATGGAAAACTAAAGAATAAAGTAGTAGACATGTAAAACATTGCTAAATTAATTGAAATATGGGATAGAAACATTTTATGATAGAATTGAAGATTTACTTGGAAAATATTTCTGATAAAATTGTAGAAAAATTTAGAAAAACATTTTAAAATTGAAGATTATTATGGAAAATTTTATATAGATATAATAATGGTAGGTATAAAAGTATTCCTAAGTTGCTTGAAAGTGGAATTATAAACATTTTCTGATAAACTAGAAGATTTACATGGAAAATATTTCTAATAAAATTGGAGGAATATATAGAAAAGCATGTTGAAATTAAAGATTCTAAGTTGATTGAAGGTGGAATTATAAACATTTTCAGATAACACTGAAGATTTATATGGAAAATATTTCTGGTCAAATTCAAGAAATATATAGACACACGTTAAAATTGATTATTTCATGGAAAATTTTACATATAAAATGGTAGATATAAAACTCTTTCTAAATTAATTGAAGGTGGAACTAGAAACATTTGTGATAAAATCAAAGATTTACATTGAAACCTGATGTAAGAGGAAGTCTGATGAAGAGGAAGTATATAGAAACACATTAAAATTGAAGATTATCATGAAAAATAATGGAGATAAAATGGTAGACATAAAACATTACTAAATTAATTAAAAGGGGAATTACAAACATTTTCTGATAAAATTGAAGATTTACATGAGAAACATTTTGTTAGTCTATGTCTTTTTATTGGGGAGTTGAGTCCATTGTTGGTAAGAGATATTAAGGAATAGTGATTGTTTCTTCATGTATTTTTGATGTTATTTTTATGTTTGTGTGGGTATCTTCTTTTGGGTTTGTTGGAAGAACATTACTTTCTTGCTTTTTCTAGGTTCTAGTTTCCCTCCTTGTGTTGGCATTTTCCATCAATTATCCTTTGTAGGGCTGGATTTGTGGAAAGACATTGTGTAAATTTGGTTTTATCATGGAATATGTTGGTTTCTCCATCTATGATGATTGAGTGTTTTGCTGGGTATAGTAGCCTGGGCTAGCATTTGCATTTTCTTAGGGTTTGTACGAGATCTGCCCAGGATCATCATCATCTCTGGTGACAAGTCTGCTGTAATTCTGATAGGTCTTCCTTTATAGGTTACTTGCCCTTTTTCCCTTACTGCTTTTAATATTCTTTCTTTGTTTAGTGAATTTGGTGTTTTGATTATTATGTGCCAAGAGGACTTTCTGTTCTGGTCCAGTCTGTTTGGAGTTCTGAAGGCTTCTTGTATGTTCATTGGCATCTCTTTCTCTAGGTTAGGGAAGTTTTCTTCTACAATTTTATTGAAGATATTTACTGGGCCTTTAAGATGCAAATCCTCGCTCTAGTCTATATATAATCCTTAGGCTTGGTCTTCTTATTGTGTCCTGAAGTTTCTGGATGTTTTGAGTTACCAGCTTTATGCATTTTGCATTTTCTTTGACTGTTGAGTCAATGTTTTCTATGGTATCTTCAACACCTGAGGGTCTTCTATCTCTTGTATTCTGTTGTTGATGCTTGCATCTATGACTCCTAAATTCTTTCCAAGGTTTTCTATCTCCAGAGATGTCTCACTTTGTGATTTCTTTATTATTTCTACTTCCATTTTTAGATCGTAGATGGTTTTGTTCAGTTCCTTCACTTGATCGTTTGTGTTTTCCTGTAATTCTTTAAGGAATTTTGAGTTTCTTCTTTAAGGGCTTCTGCCTGTTGACCCATGATCTCGTGTATTTCTTTAAGGGATTTTTGTGTTTCCTCTTTAAGGGCTTTTACCTGTTGACCGATGTTCTCCTCTATTTTTTTAAAGGAGTTATTTAAGTCTTTCTTAAAGTCCTCTATCAGCATCATGAGATACTATTTTAAATCCAACTCTTGCTTTTCCGGTGTGTTGGGGTATCCAGGACTTGCTGTGGTGGGAGAACTGGGTTCTAATGCTGCCATGTGGCCTTGGATTCTGTTGATAGAGTTCTTGTGCTTGCCTTTTGCCATCTGGTACTAGTTGGTATTGTTGTCTGTCGCTGGAGTTTATTCTTCCTGTGGGCCTGTCAGCCTATGTCCTTAAAAGTCAAAGCACTGCTGGGAGATCTCTCTTTCTTGGTGGGCTATGCATAGAAAGTTATTGAGTTTCCAGGCTCCCTGGTGCAAATGGTGGCCGGAAGACTTCCGACCCCGCTGCTCCACTGATCTTATGCCCTAAGTACTCCTAGCTGGTCCCCTCCAGAGAGAAGGTGGAGATTTCACCTCTTGCTCAGAAGTGAAAGAGCTGCTGGGAGATCACTCTCCTGGTGGTCTATGCAAAGAAGGCTATGGAGTCACCTAGCTACCCAGTGCAATGGCAGCGGGAAGACTTCTGTCCCAGCTGCTCCACTGATAGGAACACATATTTTAAAGGAAAGATGTTAAAACTGAAAATAAACAACACAACACCTTTGTGGGTCTTATTACCCGTGATGTGAGTTAAAGTGTTGTTATTTTAGCAGAGTTGACTGGCTAGAAAAAAATACCTGTAAGAAATGCTCAGGAAGCTTCTGAGAGGATGCAATGTGTATTTTGTTGTGATTGACAGTTACTTAGGTCTACTTAGTTGTCAATATCATGAAACTGACATAAAACATCATTTTTTTTTTGTTTGAAAACATCCCACTTTTCAAATGTTGAGCTTGGCAATGATGAGAATGGTCGAAGGGTAATTAAGTCATCCCCTCCAGATGTCCTGACAGATAAATCAGACTTATCTTTTATTGCGGATTGACGGAGGATTTATTATTAACTTTGCTCAGTTATTTTTAAAGAATCATTGTCCTATTTCATTCTTTAGCCATCTCTAGCATTTTTAAGCCTGAGAAATATTTATATAAATAATAAGGAATAGTAATTTCCTTGCCAATAGATTTAGTAGTTAATACTTTTTAGTATAATTTGGACACATGCCAATATCATACCATTTGGTACCACATTTTTGGAAAACTGTTTTGATATGTCCTCGTAATCTAAGAAAAAGCACTATTGCTCACCGGGGGAAGGGAAGGGATTGTGAGGCATCAGCTGAATAAGGAAGCACATAGCTGCTCCATTCCCAAGGCAACATTGTCAGAAGAGGAACATTTTAAATGTTACTGAGCAGAAAAGAGCTTGAGTCAAAATGTGAGCTATACTCAGGTGATAGAATTCTTGAGGAAATCTTTTCAAAGGAATGTAGAGTACACCTAGATGAATTAGTATTTTCAATACAAATATTTTCACAATTATAATAGCCATCAATTAGAAACAGTTGATAATTTTTTTTGTAAAGAGATGGCACTGATGGGTTAAAATTCATTGTTAGAGCTAATGGATTCCAGCTCTGATGCTTAGATTTTCAGAGTATGCTCACACAAGGGCTTTGTTCCACAATTTCCAGGAATGAGCCAGGCACAGGTAATATCAAAACAATTTCTACTAGTACAATCAAGCTGTTCAGATGCATATAAACTCTGTCTGTTTTGATACATTAACTTCTTGTCTCAAACACAAATGAGACAAGAAGAACAAGAGCCATCCCCAGGGGTCGACCCCTCGTACAGGGGGAACAGTCACAGATCAGGGGCCGCAGCACAGAGCTCAGCATGTGCTGTTGTTTAAGTGATCTGGGCAATGTTTTCCTCATGCATGCACAGATGTATAGAACTGAGTCTTCATTGGATTTTATGGCTCTTCATCATCGCTTGGGATCTCCATGAGATGGGCTCACTGGGAGACTTCCCCATTGGGAAGGGATGCACTTTCGTGGAGAATGTCTACTCTAAGTTTTTATCCTAGGGATGGAAGGCTAAATGGTAAATACATTGCATTGTGAGTTCTTCCTCTGACCTGAAGTAACTGCCAATTTTTACATTTCCAGCTCAAATCTGGCCATTCTATTTATATTTGCAAAGCAAAAACCATACAAAACATTTAATGTCAATATTTCTTTATTACAAAGAAGAATTAATTGACCTCTGAATTTCCTGCTGTAAAATTCTGGACCACAGTGTTATTTAGTTTGAGGGACAGATCTAGTGATAGTCCTAAGAAATGTGTCCATTTCTGAAAGTCAAGAGTAAAGTCCTTTACTTGTCATCAAAATATGACAGTTGCATATACGTTTATCTGTTGCTTCCAGTATTGATAATCAAATCGTATTATCAGTGTTTGGCAAGAAGAAGGGAGGGACAGGATCATCTTACAGCAGTGAATCAGATCATCCAGAGAGATGTGAACACTAGGCGCCCAAGATCCATGAGGCCCAAAAAAAAAAAAAGACAGTAGAAGCAGAATCATATCAAAGAACCATGATTCCCAATGACTATTCTAATTATTTATTTTACTTTATATTTAAAAATACATGTTTAAAAATATAATATCTTCTAATTATCGTCTCCCATCCACAACTCCTTCCAGATATTTTCCACTTCTCTACCCAAATCCAATGTAGGTAACACGGAAAGAAAGGGCTAAAGCAATGAAGAAGAGAAGGAGGGAAAAACCTTGATAAAGACTTGAGACCAAGACTCTCCAAAAGATAGGATTAATTTTGGTGTGTGTTCATTTCCTACTGGGTATGGGGCCTGGCTTTAAAAATGCTTCTTCTACCCTGTGACATCATTTTAAAAGAACTAATTTTTCATTTGTGAGTGATTATCTGTTGGATGTAACTCTTTTGATTAAAGATGAACTTGTGTTTATTTCCCCTTCAGCACTGAGTACCCAAAAGACCTATGTAAGACTATGTATGCTGCCACAGTCTCTGTGCTTTCTTATGTGCACTGGTCCTACTGAGTTTAGAAGACCTTGTTTTCTTTGTGTCCTCCATCTGCACTAGTCCTTTCTGCTTCCTCTCCTTTTTTTATTAGATATTTGCTTTGTTTACATTTCAGATGTTATCCCCTTTCCTTGGTTCCCCACCTAAAATCCCCTATCCCATCTCCCCTCCTGCTCACCAACCCCCCCACTCCCACTTTCCTGATCTGTCATTCCCCTACTCCAGGGCATCGAGCCTTCACAGGACCAATGGCCTTTCTTCTCATTGATGTCTGAAAAGGATATCCTCTGCTACATATGTAGCTGGAGTCATGGGTCCCTCGATGTGTACTCTTTGGTTGGTGGTTTAGTTCCTGGGAGCTCTGGGGGTACTGGTTTGTACATACTATTATTCTTCTTCCAAAGAGGTTTGAGGGCTACAAACCTCCTCAGCTCCTTGGGTCCTTTCTCTAGCTCCTCCATTGGGGACCCTATGCTCAGTCTATTGGTTGGCTGTAAGACATGGGAATTTTGATCCCCCTTCTAAGAAGTACCAATGAATACATACTTTGGTATTCCTTCTTGAGTTTCATGTGGTCAGTGAATTGTATCTTGGGTATTCTGAGCTTTTAGGCTAATAGCCACTTATCAGGGAATGCATACCATGTGTGTTCTTTTGTGATTGGGTTACCTCATTCAGGATAATATTTTCTAGTTCCATGCATTTGCCTAAGAATTTCATGAATTCATTGTTTTTAATAGCTGAGTAGTACTCCATTGTGTAAATGTATCACATTTTCTGTATCCATTCCTCTGTTGAAGGAAATTTGGATTCTTTCCAGCTTCTGGCTATTATAAATAAGACTGCTATGAACATAGTGGAGCGTGTCTCCTTATTACATGTTGGAGCATCTTATGGATTTATGCCCAAGAGTAGTATACCTGGGTCCTCAGGTAGTATTATGTCCAATTTTCTGAGCAACCTACAAACTGATTTCCAGAGCTTGCAATCCCACCGGTAATACAGGAGTGTTCCTCTTTCTCTACATCCTCTCCAGCATCTGCTGTCCCCTGAGTTTTTTGATCATAATCATTCTGACTGGTGTGAGGTGGAATCTCAGGGTTGTTTTGATTTGCATTTCCCTGATGATTAAGGATGATGAACATGAGCCCTGAGGGGAGAGAGTTGTTGGAGACATTGAATGTTCTAGGATCTATCACTCTCTGCATAGCATCTAGCTTTGGGTCCTTGTATTTGGTCCCATCTTCCATATCAGGAAGCTTCTGTGATGACGGCTAAGTAAAACACTGGTTTATGGTTTGGAGAACTGCTATTAGGAGTTATTTTATTACTACATTCCTTTAATAGAACAGTAATATTTGTATTTTCTCTTTATCCATGACCTATCTAGTCTCAGGTTGTTTGCCACATAAAGAGTGTTCTGGTTGGGTTCCATCTCAACGAGGGGGCTTTTATTTCCAGCCATATATTGATTGGATGGACCCACAGGCTTTGTGTTACTTTTACATTAGTGTGTTATATACACAGGTCACCACTGTAAAGCAAAGAGTTAGTAGATGGATTAGTCTTTACCTTTTATTTTTGGTAGTATGCAGAGTACATTAAAGAATATTTAAAGTCATGTTAAGAAAGGAAAGGACAGATTAAAAATCCAGGAGACAGCAGGCGTTGGAGAGGGCGTGGAGAAAGAGGAACACTCCTCCACTGCTGGTGGGGTTGCAAATTGGTACAACCACTCTGGAAATCAGTCTGGCGGTTTCTCCGAAAACTGGGCACCTTACTTCCAGAAGATCCTGCTATACCACTCCTGGGCATATACCCACAAGGTTTCCCCACCATGTAATAAGGACACATGCTCTACTATGTTCATAGCAGCCCTATATATAATTGCCAGATGCTGGAAAGAACCCAGGTATCCCTCAACAGAAGAGTGGATGCAAAAAATGTGGTATATATACACAATGGAGTACTATTCAGCCATTCGAAACAATCAATTCATGAAATTCTTAGGCAAATGGATGGAGCTAGAGAACATCATACTAAGTGAGGTAACCCAGACTCAAAAGGTGAATCATGGTATGCACTCACTAATAAGTGGATATTAACCTAGAAAACTGGAATACCCAAAACATAATCCACACATCAAATGAGGAACAAGAAGAAAGGAGGAGTGGCCCCTTGTTCTGGAAAGACTCAGTGAAGCAGTATTCGGCAAAACCAGAAGGGGTGGGAAGGGGTGGGTGGGAAGACAGGGGAAGAGAAAGGGGCTTATGAGACTTTCAGGGAGTGGGGGGCTAGAAAAGGGGAAATCATTTGAAATGTAAATAAAAAATTATATCAAATAAAAGAAAAAAAAAAAGAAAGGAAAGGACACTGAGGGATACTATTACCTGAGGATTTAAACAGCAGTATTGGCAATGCATTTTACAATTCATTTCAAATAAATAAATGAATACTTCTTAGAAGTGAGTGTACAGAATAAAATGGCAAGAAATCACTAATCAGCCATGGATGATGAAGAGGGTTAATGGAATTGAAAGAATTAAATCGGGATGGAAGTGTTGTATAACACAGGGAGAGACAAATAATCCTAAAGACTTTCAAAATGTCATGTGAAAAACCTATCTACTGGAATAGAAGCTTCTTTAAATTTTCTTTAAGAATATTGCATATCTATTCTATCATCTGTCTATCTACTTATCTATCTATCTAATTATCTTTTGAATTATCTATAGTTATCCTATAATAGAACAGCAATGACTCTACTAGATATTTCATAGTAACAAACAAAAAGCTCGAAGCCAATGATAGGTTTTATATTTTTGAATATTTTGGCCAGTGACATCCCCTAAAATCCACAAACTCCCCAGTCTACAACCATTGTTATTGTTTGCCATTCAAACTATGATTGTAAGACCCTATTGCATCATCAGCATAACCAACTATCTTCCTATCAGATTTAATACCCATTGCAGAAGATGAAATTCATCAATGGCTTTCTGTTTTAACCAGAAACCTGTGGCTAGAGAGGTCATAGATTTAAGGGAAGAAACTACTACTAGTAAGTTGTGTAATGCAAACCATATTAAATTGAATAATAATGATTTATTATTATACCCACAAATTAATGCATCTCTAAACCCTCATCAGTGATGTTGCTATTTGAACTACATATTGATTAACACCTGGCCAATGTTCAGATTGTAAGAGACATCTGAAGACTCAGTTCTGAATAACAACAACAAATACAAAAACAAAATGATATCGCACGCTCGCCTTTAAAGTTTCAGGGATTATAGTGGAAGAGGGGATGGTACCTGTAACAGATGGACATAGTAAATGAATAGGTTTTAATATCTGAGACATAACAGTGTTCCTGCTCACATTGCGATTATAACAGCAGGCACAAGTGGCAAACAAACTCAACTGAAAAGAAATACAAGCATGGAGCGGAGTGGACATGCAGGCCAAACACTTGTCAGTGGGCTATGGGCAATGATAGCTTGGAGAGAGGAGCCGTTTTTCCTTAAGACTATGGGCACTCGTAGAATGACCCTATTCTAGTGGACATTCAAAAATACATTAAGTCAATTTGGAATAGAAAGATTTAAAAAATAAGAGACACAAAGTTAGATGAATGGGGACCTTCAAGCACTTCAAAGAGAGTGGGAATATGATCAAAATTCATTGTGCAAATTTTTCAAAGACCCAATTACAAAGATAAAAGAAAATATAATGTCACCTGGTACTACAATAGTGCCTATGCTGTTCAAAAAATTATGGATTATTTAAAAATAACCTAGCCTTCATGATCACCTTTCATAAGTGGTAATTTAGATTTGCCCTCTTTTATTTAAAATACATCTAATCAAATTAATGAAGCAAATGCCAAATAAAAGACAGAGCCTTGATGAACACCAAGGGACAGTGCTGCACATAGCTGTACAGGAAAGTGAGATCCATAAATTTAAATATTACTATTTTTAATTTACCTTTCACATTAAAAGTTTTGGTGGCTTATACATAAAACTTTGTCATGCTTACTTTTGTTTCTCTTATATTTCTTTATACTACTTTAGCTCTATTTTATCCTCCCTCTGGAACTTGGAGATATAAAGAAATATATTGGCTTTCAAATGCTGTTTCTAAGAGACTCAAAGACTTATTGTATTATTTGATATAGTGGAGTATATGTATGGGTGGCATATATATATATATATATATATATATATATATATATATATATATATATACATATACACCCATGTATGTATATATATATGTATTCTTAGTTGTGAATATCTGTGTTAATATGTGCATGATACCTTTGCATGCACTCATGTGTGTGTGCATGCATGCCTGTCTGTCTGTCTGTGTGGCAGGCAAAGACTGATGTCAGGTGTCTTTTGTTTTCTATATTTTGTTTTGAGACTATCTCTTGTTGCTGAGTCTGGATCTTACCTCTGTGGTAAGACTAGCTGGCCAGCAATCACTAGGAATCTCCTTGTTTCTACCTCTCCAAGGCTAGGATTCAAAGTGCACACCACCAGAGCCAGCTCCTTACATGCAAATTAAGGAGCCAAATCAGGTCAAAAGGCTTCTCAGCAAGCACAGGTCTGACTGACCCATCTTCTCAGTTCCAATTATGTTCCTTCCTATTACCGATTACCATTTACCAAGGTGAGATCTGGGATCTTTATTAGTACATATACTTCACAATGTAACTTTTAACTAAGGGAAACTCATACTGAAAAACTGTATTCCTTTATTACCTCTTAGATTTACTGGTATTGGCCAAATAGAAAAGGAGCTATAGTTTTATGACTATTGAGTTTTAATTCATTTAGAGACAGAAGATAAGGTTTTTTTTACTGTAATTATAACATTAAACAATTGGAAAGAGAGTTGGAGGCAAAACTGGTTGAAATTCCCTTGTACTTACTTTTGATCAAATCTCCCTAAGTTCTCAGTCTGTTTCTCAATAACATTGTATCCCCCATAAAGGATAGAGGGCCATGCAGATGAACTTGCAAATGTAACACAATGGTTCCAGGTATTAAAAATGTTTCCATGACCAAGGAAAAGAGAACTCTCCTTTCTTGTTTACTTATTGGTGTTTCTTCTAAGATATTTTTAAATTCAACTTTTGACAGGTTGCCCTGAGTGTCTTTCTGAGAAAACTTGGGCTCAGTCATTTGAACGTAACCATCAAGGACCTTGGCACCCTACCCTGACTCTTCACTGTTTGGCTTGCGAGTCAATCCCAGAGTTGAAACCTGCTGCTTGTCATAAAATGTGAGAGCTTACAGTTCCTTGTGATCCCCACATCGAATAAACTGTACCTGCCAGTCTATATCAAGGAGGAATTTCTGTTTGTTCTTGTGGTGTTGGCAGCACAATGGCTGTGGTTTCCACCACATTCTGCTTATTGCTTACAGAACAATTTAACTGGTTCATTATCTCCTATTTTTTGTGGAGCTACTTTGCTGTGTTGACAGAATATTTTCTACTGTTACTCCCAATCTGTGCAATGGCTCTAGGAAGCCAGGAGTCATAAAATCTGCAATAAGAAAGTTAATGCATCAGCAAATGTTCTTAATGTGAGGCCCCAGGAAACAGGCTGACCCAGGGGAGTGTACGCTGTGTCTAGGAATGATCCACAAATATAAAGGGGACATTTAAGTTGAACTAGAAAATGATAATAAAAATCAAGGTCTCCCAATATTATAAATGGGAATATATATAACTGAATTTTTATTAATCTGATGAATATTAAGTATAGATATAATGATCATATTCTAAATGAAAACACCTTTAGTAGATGACCATATTTTGTTACAATTTAAGACCTTCTTTACCACAGCTATAAATTATTCCTAAAGAATATTGTAAATTATTTGAAAAGTAAAATAAATCTCTAGGTGCAGATTAAGTGGTCTTTTTGTTGAGGAGGACAGTTAATCATCCAAATCAATTTTCATCTTGCCACTCTTACAAAGCTGGCCTACGATTCAGGAACCGGAGTATCTTTCTTACATCACCAACAAAGCACGCAGAAACCTTTCACATATATGATAAAATTACCATTTCCCAATCATTTTTTCTCTTACAAAAAAATATGGTTGTAAAAATATAAGAAGGCAAAATCAGTATCAAAGGACAAGGTTCTTAGTTCTTTCTGTGCACATAACTCTCAAAGAAGATGGACAAATGATCTTAGTAGGATATAAATCTTCAACATCACAATTTTTATCAATATATTAGAAATGTTTAAAAGGCAAATTTTAAAAGCAGAACAAGAGAAATGATGATCATCATTGGAGAAATTATTAGTTTTTAAATATTTATTTATTTTATTTATGAGTATATTCTTGCTGTCTTCAGACACATCAGAAGAGGGCATCGAATCCCATTACAGATGGCTGTGAGCCACCCTGTGGTTGCTGGTAATTGAACTCAAGACCTCTGGAAGAGCAGTCAGTACTCTTAACTGCTAAGTAATCTCTCCAGGCCAAAATTATGATTTTTATACAACATTGTTAGGGATGTAAATTAATAGTGCAACTCTGGAAAATAATCTGGGGATTATAAAACTGACAGACACACAGAGAGAGACAGAGAGAGACAGAGAGACAGAGAGAGAGACAGAGAGAGACAGAGACAGAGAGAATGAGAGCATTAGGGAGAGGGAGAGTGGAAGAAACGTTCTTATGATCCAGCAGCATCATTTCCATTTTACACATATAATTGAAGGTTATAAAACAAAAAATGACTTTATGAGCATGTTTATATCACACCATAACTCATTGCAATCAACCAGCGAAATGGAACTGTCTGTCCTGAGATAGCTAAGCGAAAAAAATTTTATTAAACAAAGGCAAGATATCTATGGAATCGCATGAAGAATGAAATTATATAACTGTGGTAATGTGAATCTAACATTACATAATGTTAAGAAAATAAGCTCGTTATAAAAAGGCATGTGTAATTTCAATCAAATGTGTAAAAAGGAAATGTAAGCTCAAAAGAAGACAGCTGACTAGTGTTTATTTAATCTAAGGAAGTAGAAAAGACAGAATGTGTAAAGGAGCAAACATGCAAAAAAAAAAGTCATAACTGTGGTTCTGAAGTAAGAAATGATAGCTGGACAGTGGTGGAGCACACCTTTAATCCTAGCACTTGGGCGGCAGAGGCAAAGGCAGGTGGATTTCTGAGTTTGAGACCAGTCTAGTCCACAGAGTGAGTTCCAGGACAGCCAGGGCTACACAGAGAAACCCTGTCTTGAAAAAAGAAAAACAGCCGGGAGGTGGTGGCGCATGCCTGTAATCCCAGAACTCTGGGAGACAGAGGCAGGCGGATTTCTGAGTTCGAGGCCAGCCTGATCTACAGAGTGAATTCCAGGACAGCCAGGGCTATACAGAGAAACCCTGTCTCAAAAAAACCAAAAACAAAACAAAACAAAAAAAAAAACCCAAAAACAAAAACAACAACAAAAATCATAAAAAAGAAAAATAAATGAGACGATTATAGACACCATTTTACAATTTACTCAGAAAAAGCTCAGAGAGAAGGTTTAGAGACGCCTCCTCAAAAAAGAACTCCTAAGTATGTGAGAAAAAATGTTAAAAGTAATAAAAATTTTAAAAAGCTGTAGAAGAACTTTCAGGCAGCATTTTTATCTCTTATTGTCTCTCAGAATAACCATGGCAGTGATTTAAAAACTGATAAAGTTTCATCCAATAATTGTGCTGATAGGAAGTCAGAAATGGAAAAGTGAAATTAAAAACATTGGAGATAGGGAAGTGTTCAGAATGAAGACTGATCCCCCTTCTATACACCATGTGCTGAAATAAAAAGAAGGAAGGAAGCTAGTCTTGGGCGTATTAGGACTGAGAGATAGAAATGCTACACAGAGAAGAAAGCAAGAAAATTGGTGTTTTATGAACAAATCATCTTACTAGAAAACTATCCAGTCAAAGACCATGTCTTAGAATTTTCTCATTTCAACTTAAAGTACGAACTGGGAAGTCGGAAGTCACTTCTCATATGTGCTTTTTTTTTTCGTTTGGTTTCAATTAATATGGTTGTTTTTATGACCAATTTATTTTATTTTACTTTTATTATTTGACAATTCCATGATTTTAGTCTTTGACTTTTTCTCATCTGCAGTCCTTCCGCTTCTTCCCCACAACTTCCTCTCCTGCCCCCTCCCTTCCACCCTTTGTCCTAATATTTCTCTTCCCTCCCTGTTCCCATTTGTGTGTGTGTATGTATGTGTGTGTTTGTGTGTGTGTGTGTATGTGTGTGTGTGTGTGTCCCACTTAATTTTGATTAAGGTTATCTGCATGAGCTTGGGAGAGACAATATCTGCTTTATCTCTAGCTACTAAAAAACATGGTGTTAAGTCCTCTTTGAAGGTCTGATAGAATTCTGCACTGAAACCATCTGGTCCTGTGCTTTTTTTTGATCGGAAGCCTATCTATGACCCCTTCTATTTCTTTAGGGGTTATGTGTCTGTTTAGATGGTCTATTTGATCCTGGTTTAATTTTGGTAATTGGTATCTGTCTAAGAAAATGTCCATTTCCTCCAGATTCTCCAGTTGTGTTGAGTACAGGTTTTTGTAGTAAGATCTGATGATTTTTTTAATTTCCTCGGTTTCTGTTGTAATATCTCTGTTTTCATTTCTAACTTTGTTAATTTGGATAATTTCTCTGTGCCCTTTGGTTAGTCTGGCTAAGGGTTTATCTATCTTGTTGATTTTTTCAAAGAACCAGCTTTTGGACTTGTTGATTCGTTGTATGGTTCTCTTGGTTTGTACTTGAAATCATTCAGCCCTGAGTTTGATGATTTCCTGTCTTCTTCTCCTCCTGGGTGAATTAGCTTCTTCTTGTTCCAGGGCTTTCAGTTGTTCCGTTAAGCTTCTAGTGTATGTTCTCTCGAATTTTTTTTTTGGAGGCACTCAAAGCTATGAGTTTTCCTCTTAGCACTGCTTTCATTGTGTCCCATAGATTTGTGTATGTTGTGCCTTAATTTTCATTAAATTCTGATAAATCTTTGATTTCTTTCTTTATTTCTTCCTTGACCAAGTTATCATTGAGTAGAGTATTGTTCAGTTTCCATATGTATGTGGGCTTTCTGTTGTTTTAACTGTTACTAAAGACCACTTTTACTCCGTAGTGATCTGATAGGAGGCATGGGATTATTTCCATCTTCTTATATTTGTTGAGGCCTGTCTTGTGACCAACTATATGATCTATTTTGGAGAAGGTACCATGAGGTGCTGAGAAAAGGGAGGAACACTACCCAACTCCTTCTTCGAAGCCACTACTACGCTGATACCAAAACCACACAAAGATCCAACTAAGAAAGAGAATTTCAGGCCAATTTCCCTTATGAATATCGATGCAAAAATACTAAATAAAATTCTTTCCCACCGAATCCAAGAACACATAAAAATGATCATCCACCATAATCAAGTAGGCTTCATCCCAGGGATGCAGGGATGGTTCAATATAAGGAAATCCATAAATGCTATCCACTACATAAACAAACTCAAATAAAAAAAAACACATGATCATTTCATTAGATGCTGAAAAAGCATTTGACAAAATTCAGCATCCTTTCATGCTAAAAGTCTTGGAAAGGACAGGAATTCAAGGCCCATATCTAAACATAGTAAAAGCAATATACAGAAAACCAGTAGCCAACATCAAACTAAATGGAGAGAAACTTGAAGCAATCCCACTAAAATCAGGGACTAGACAAGGCTGCCCCCTCTCTCCATATCTTTTTAATATAGTTCTTGAAGTCCCAGCTAGAGCAATTAGACAACATAAGGAAGTCAAAGGGATACAAATTGGAAAAGAAGAAGTCAAACTATCACTATTTGCAGATGATATGATCGTATACTTAAGTGACCCTAAAAACTCTACTAGAGAACTCCTACAGCTGATAAACAACTTTAGCAAAGTGGCTAGCTACAAAATCAATGCAAGCAAATCATTAGCCTTTATATATTCAAAGGATAAGCAGACTGAGAAAGAAATTAGGGAAATGATTCCCTTCACAATAGCTACAAACAGCATAAAGTATCTTGGGGTGATTCTAACCAAACAAGTGAAAGACCTATATTACAAGAACTTCAGATCTCTGAAGAAGGAAATTGAAGAAGATCTCAGAAAATGGAAAAATCTTCCATGCTTGTGGATAGGCAGGATTAATATAGTTAAAATGGCCATCTTGTCAAAGTCAATCTACAGATTCAATGCTGTCCCCATAAAAATCCCAACCCAGTTCTTCATAGAGCTAGAAAGAGCAATTCTCAAATTCATCTGGAATAACAAAAAACCCAGGATAGCAAAAACTATTTTCAACGGTAAAAGAACTTGAGGGGGATTCAGTATCCCAGACTTTAAACTCTACTACAGAGCAATAGTGATAAAAACTGCATGGTATTGGTACAATATCAGGCAAGCGGATCAATGGAATAGAACCAACACACCTATGGTCACTTGATCTTCGACAAAGGAGCTGAAAGCATCCAGTGGAAAAAAGATAGTCTTTTCAACAAATGGTGCTGGTGCAATTGGAGGTCAGCATGCAGAAGAATGTGCATCAATCCATTCTTATCTCCTTGTACTAAGCTCAACTCCAGATGGATCAAGGACCTCCACATAAAACCTGACACACGGAAACTAATCGAAAAGAAACTGGGGAAGACCCTGGAGGACATGGGCACAGGGGAAAAGTTCCTGAATAGAACACCAATAGCTTATGCTCTAAGATCAAGAATTGACAAATGGGACCTCATAAAACTACAAAGTTTCTGTAAGGCAAAGGACACCGTCAAAAGGACAAAATGTCAACCAACAGATTGGGAAAGGATCTTCACCAACCCTAAATCCAACAGAGGGGTAATATCTAATATATACAATGAAATCAAGAAAGTAGAACCCAGAGAACCAAATAACCCCATTAAAAAGTGGGGTACAGAGCTAAACAAAGAATTTTCACATGAAGAACTTCAGATAGCTGAGAAACACCTTAAGAAATGTTCAACATCATTAATCATTAGGGAAATGCAAATCAAAAAAACCCTGAAATTTCACCTTATACCAGTCAGAATGGCTAAGGTCAAAAACTCAGGAGACAGCAGGTGTTGGAGAGGATGTGGAGAAAGAGGAACACTTCTCCACTGCTGGTGGGTTTCCAAGATGGTGCAACCACTTTGGAAATCAGTCTGGCAGTTCCTCAGAAAACTGGGCATGACACTTCCTGACGACCCTGTTATACCACTACTGGGCATATATCCAGAGGATTCTTCAGCACCCAATAAGAATACATGCTCCACTAAGTTCATAGCAGCCCTATTTGTAGTAGCCAGAAGCTGGAAAGAACCCAGGTGAACTTCAACGGAGGAATGGATACAAAAAATGTGGTATATTTACACAATGCACTACTATTCAGCCATTAGAAACAATGAATTCATGAAATTCTTAGACAAATGGATGGAGCTGGAGAACATCATACTAAGTATGGTAACCCAGTCTCAAAAGATCAATCATGGTATGCACTCACTGATAAGTGGATATTAGCCTAGAAACTTTGAATATCCAGGACATAATCCACAAATTAAATGATGTCCAAAAAGAATGGAGGAGTGGCCCCTGGGTCTGGAAAGACTCAGTGCAAGAGTATAGGGGAATTCCAGAACAGGGAAGTGGGAAGCGATGGATGGAAGAATAGGGGGATGGAAGAGGGCTTATGGGACTTGCGGGGAGTGGGGACCCAGAAAAGGGGAAATCATTTGAAATGTAAATAAAAAATATTTCAATAAAATAAAAAAAATAAAATAAAGAAATGTAAATGAAGATTATATTCAATTAATAAAAATCATGGAATAACATTCCTCAGCCACAGTTCAATTTCAACAGTCCTTGATGATCAGTGGGGCCTCAGGAGGCAGTCTCCCTTGATGAGATGCTGATGGGCTCTACTACTACAGGTCTTGTGTAGGTAAATACACCACGAGTGCTTTCATAGTGCATCCGCCAGGCCCTGTCTGGAGTACACCATTTTTTTTTTTTATTTGATATAGGGAGTACACCATTTTGTAACAGTGTTTCCCTCTTCTAGTACTTACATCTTTTTCTGACTTCTTTTCCGTGATTGTCCTTGACTTCTGAGGTCTAGGTTTTTATGTAGATATCATGTAGAGGGCCGAGTATTTAACAATATTATATTCTCTGGTCTTTGACTGATTGTGTATTCTATATTAACCATCATCTTCTACAAAGGGAAGCTTCACCAATGAAGGCTGAAAAGATGAACAAATCTGTGTATATAAAGATAATTAGAAGGTAATTAGATAAGATGTCACTTAATGAAACAATGGTGGCTGATTCTCCCTTAGTGCCTCTGAACTCTACCCCAGTGAATTCTCATAAGATTTGTAGTAACAGGCCTAGATTTTATACCTGTGTGGCAAGGCCTTAAATACAATCAGATAGTACTTGATTATTCCCATAAAACATAGATGAATGCTTTCATTGCACTAATTGACATGGATTGGAAGGCTAGTCATCTTGTTTACAGGAAATGCATCTGTGTAAGAGTGTTCAGAACTTTCCCCAGCAGCATGCACAGCACCTTGTTACTATGGAAAGCAGCTAGCAGGGAGGAAGCTCCTCGGTCAGTAGCAGTGTCATGTCTTCATGTCCTATGACCAAACTATGTGCCTTCCCATATACCTCTTGTGGACAACTAAATCCATTGGGAATGTCTTTCATTGTTTATGGGGAAGGAGAGTATAGAACTTTTAAAAGAACATATAGAGAGCCAGGCATGGTGGCACTTGTCTTTAATCCTACCTAGTGCTAGGGAGGCAGATCACGGGTGGAACTCTGTGAATTAGAGACAAGTTTGGTCTACACAGTGAGTTCCAGTACTGCAACACTGCTTCAAAAAATAAAGTATAAGGAAGAACCCATGCAAATGGTTTCTAGGATGTAGAATATCTCCACATGAACTCTTCCTTTAAAAATTACTTAAACCTTCTTCTTTACAATCCCCCTCTACCTTCATACCAACTGTATTCTACTAAGCCTTCTCCTAACCCTACCTTTTCCCACATGAGCCCTTTCTAGTCTGCTGGCTTCTACAGGTACTCTGAGTTAAACTGACAAATTTAAAGATTTGAAACTCAGACCAACATACCTGAGAGAACATGAAGCACTGGTATTTCTGGATCTTAGTAACCTTCTATTTGTAGGTTTTCCTAGTTCTGTCCATCCATATGCACAAAGTTGAAAATCTTATCTTCATTGCTGTGTAGAATCCCATTGTGCAATACTACATTTTCAATATTAATTTACATACTACATATTTAACATAAAAATATGTTTATATTATTTTTAACATTTGTAATAAGTATTAAAGGTGGGATCTAATATTAAAATATCAATTTTGTATATTATATACCAAATTATTTTAAACTAAATTCAACGAGTTTTCATTCTAAACAATTAATTACTGAGATAAGCATTTCATTTATACCCAGTATCATTTCTGATGATATTAATATTATTTAGTCTTGTACTTACAAAAGATATTAAGTCATAGGTTACAAATAATTTTATTTAGAAAATAGTTATAAGAAGTAATGATATAGAATTAGAGTGTTGACTTTCTATAATTCAGATTTTTATCAGTTATCCCTCATTGTTATTTCTTGTGGGATTTGTTCTCTATAAGTATAATTACAGAGTTTATGTTGAGTAAGATAATAAAATATTAAAATATTCCCTCTGAATTTTGTTATGTAGCAGATACGTCTGCCAGTACCATCTGAAAATTGTACTGAGGCATAACTATGTTGGGAGGCTATAACAAGAAAGAATTTAGAAAATCAGTGTAGACAAAGCGAAACTGCAAAAAGTAAATTTTGAAATCTTTATTGTAGTTTTGTTTCTTTAGAAAGGTAGCTCATTAAATTAGTTTAGATTAGCTTAATTCATTAAAAACTGTGCAAGAATTAATTCACTAATGACATTTTAGTATCACACATGCTATTTGAAAGGTCTATAATATCAATACTTTTCTATTTCTAACAACATCTAAATGGATAAGAACAACATTTATGAATATTTAGCTTTTTATTATTGTAAAACTAAGTAATCACCATTATGCTGATTATGTATCAGTAGCTATAAACAGCTGATAATTTGATAATGGGCTAAAACTAATATGCATTATGGGTTTGGTTGTCTGTAGGTTTATGACACAGAGCAAAATGTGAATTATAAAACTCACTTTCAGAAAGCATATTAGTAGGTGGCTGGAAGGATGACTCAGCAGACAAAGATGCTTGCTACCACCTTCTGGGCATGAGTTCATTCTCTAGAACATACATTTAGAAGATGATAATGAATCCCTACAAAATGTCCCCTGAGGGCAAATAGACACACAGAAGAGAGAGTGAACAAAAGAGAGACAGAGAAAGAGACAGAGAGAGACAGAGAGAGAGAGAGAGAGAGAGAGAGAGAGAGAGAGAGAAAGAGAGAGAGAGAGACAGAGACAGACAGAGACAGAGACAGGGACAGAGACAGAGACAGACAAAGAGAAATAGTGACAAAGAGAAATACACAAATATATTTACATGCTTTTATTTACAGAAATATATTATATATTATATAAAATATTGAAATAAACTATTTTGCATATTTACTAAAGAAACATGATTCTGGGTTTTATTCTTTATTCATGCTGGCAAGTGCCATGGGAGATCTATAGCGATCAAGGGACAGCATTCAGGAGGAGACTATTTCTTCTGTCTATCTAGTAGGTTCCTAGACTCAAACTTGGATTTTCAAGCTTGATGACGATTGTACACACTCAATTGATCCAACTCACTACATTCTAGAAGTGAGATTATGATATTTCACATATGATTTTATACAGATAAAATTACCCAAAGAGTTTATGATTTTATAACATTTAAATCTTACAAAACAATGGTCTTTCTTAAGTATCAATATTTGTGGTGTTAGAGATTGGCAGGACAGGCAAGTGCTCTACCAGGTAGGTCCATAGGCCTTTGTATTTTTATATTTCTTGTTTGTTCTCTGGGTTCCTCATGTTTCTGATTAGAGACAGGGTTACTCCATGTAAACAGACTTCTCTCAAATTCATAGACAAGAAGACCCCAAGTGGTAGGATTGCAAACATATACCACCATATCCACCCTTTACCCTTCTTCATGTGGGTTATATTAAAAGGTAATTTAAGTGTCATTATTTTAAATTGCCAGATCATTTGTGTAAAAATCAGATATACCCATAGAGGAAACCCAAAATGAAAACTCTTCCCATCTAAATATTTAAGTGTGAAAATTATTATATTCTCATTATTACTGATATTTTCTTATTTTGAATAGTTTCACTGGTACATGGAAATAATAATTTCAAATATATGGGTAAATTTATAGATCATATACCAAAGACTTACAACTATTTAAAAACAATTTGTTGATTTTTATAATATTAAGTCATAGCAAATTTCATCATTTTATGTAAAATGTGGTGAGCTATGACATTCACATCAATACCATGCAAATCAGAAAACAGACTGTTTCCTTTACTTCTATGACTTCTGGAAAGAGATTTCAGGCAACATATTTACAAACTCAGACTTTCAATAAGTGATTATCCAATTTTCTGAATTTATTAACTGAATAGGTGCCTTCTCTTAGCATCTTCCATAAAGTCTATTAATATGCCTCTATTTCTACATGCAGTGACTTTGCATACTGATTTCAACTTGCTTAGATTAAGAAACATCTGAAATATTAGTAAAGTATACAGATAAAAATATTTTGTTCTTCCAGTGATAATTAGAATATGAAGACATTTATTAAATGCTTCAATCAATGGTTAGAGTTATAATAGAATTATTGGGAATTAATAAAATACATGGAGTATAGCTTAGAGTGATAGGTGACCAGGGCATGTCTTTGCTCTGAGCTCTGTCTTTCCTTCATCTTTCCTGTTTTGCTCGGCTTACTGTCCTGCCTTCTGTTCTTCACTCCTATACCCCATGATGAACTGAATCCCTCAAAACTGTGAACATAATAAATCTTTGTTCAAGTTGATCTCTGAGTCACATAGATTAGAAAGTATAAAATCACAGTAACCTAGTATCAGAATAATGCTGCCATTGCTATAACCAATGGGATCATGTGTTTTTTATTTCAGCGATGATTTGCAGAATAATTTGGGAGTCTTTGAAGAAATAGGCCAAGCAAAGCTCATAATGCTGTGATTATGTTCATTTTTGAACAATATGGAGGGAGTTCAAAAGACCAGAATGGTGTCAATGGAAGTATTAATAAGGAAAACCAGACTTATGAGGTTTAAAATACAAATCAGAGCTGTATTAGAAATTGCGTTAAAAGGTATTCTTCACATATTTCCAAGTAATTTATATTTTGTCACATTGCAAGACTTGGAATAAGGATGATTTAAAAGTAACGGTCTAATTAATTTGGCTGTGGTATTCTTTCTACTTGGTCAGCTCACAGGCTGCCATATCTATTTTCCATGAGCTCTGACTGATCCAACTGCTGCCAAACCATGGCCTTGTTCATATGATAATCGTTTGACAGTCACACAGGATGAAGGTGTTACAGTGCATGGAGGCTTTCAAGCTGATAACAAAGGAAAGTCTAGGATGCTAGGATACATGAAGCATGATCAGAAATCCTGCATGAAAACCCTTGGCTGTGATTTGTAAAGCTGGGACACTGGAAACTAAACTATACAGAGACCACAGGTCCTATTAGGAACATGAAAAGTGTGTTGTCCTACAGAGACCAAGCCTAGCCACACGAGACAGAGGGAAAAGCACATCAGTTGTCAGAGAAAGAGTTATCCAAGCCCTTGCCACAGTTATTACACGACTCAGAGACCTGGAGCTTAAAAATTTGGGGTTTGTCTTCTTGGGTTTTCATCTAGATTTCATCTCATCTTTGAACATTCCATCATTTAGGAAGGGCAGTAATTTTTTTCTTTGCTCTGCAGCATTTTATTTGGAATGGGGTCATTTTGTCTGTGTGTATAAAGTTCTCATAGCTAAATACTGCCACCAGACTCAGAGGGGATTTGAACTTGGGGTTTTGAACATGGTTAGACTGTGAAAATAATATGGACTCTTACCCATAAAATGATCACTACTATCAGAATAAGAATAATATGAACAGCTCTACCCCACCCAGTCCTGACTGTTTCCCAGGGGAACTGCCATAACCAGGGACACAAGTGAGACACCCACTCCAATCAATATCCATTGCCTTGTGGGACCACACAGAGTCCAACAGTTATCTCAGAAATCTACTCACAGCCCCATCTCCCTCCTGATCTCCACTTCCACCTGCATTCAGGACAGATGGACATGCCTGGCCCCCAACCTCACATCTCTGCCTGTCTCCTAGAAATCCTGCTCTAAACTGGGGCACATTAGACCTGCTCTAACCAAAGACAGTACTGCCTGCCTCCATGGAGGCCTAGTCTAACCCTGAACACACAGCCCTTCCTGCTTTTGGAGAAGCCTGCTCCAAGCCCTGACACCCAGGACAGTTAACACCAGAGAAAACTAGATGGTGAAATGCAAATGCAAAAACATAATCAGCAGATGCCAATCTAATTTAGCACCATCAGAACCCAACTCTCTTGCTGCAGCAAGCCATAGATACTCTAGCCCAACTGGTAAGCAAGATTCTGATCTTAAATCCCATCTCATGAGTATGATAGAGGCTAATGATGATAGTTTATGAAAGAGGATATAAATAATTGCCTTAAATAATATAGGAAAACACAATCCAAGAGTTGAGAAAAAAAATGAACAAAATAGTCCAAGACCAAAAAATGGAAGTAGGAACAATAAATAAATCACAAATGGAGGCAACACTGGAGTTAGGAGACCTAAAACTAAGAACAGGAACTACAGGCACAAGGACAACCAACAAAATACCAGGAATTAGAGAGAGAATCTCAGTCATAGAATATACAATAGACGATATTTAATAGTTGATCAAAAATGCCAAGTATAAAAAGGTTTTTCAACAAAAACATAGGAGAAAACTTCCCTAACCTAAAGAAAGAGTAGTCATTCTAATATACAAAAAAATAGACTTTCTAACAAAAGTGATCAAAATACAAAGGACACTTTCATGCTCTTCAGAGGAGAAATCAATCAAGATAACATATCAATTCCATTCATCTATGCTCTAAATGCAAGGGCACGTGCATTCATAAAATAAACTTCATTAAATCTCAAAACACACACTGAAGCCCACACAGTAATAGTGGGAGATTTCAGCAGCCCATTCTTGCCAATGGACAGGTCAACGTCCAAACAGTAACTAAACAGAGACAAGCTAACAGAAGTTATGAGCCAAATGAATTTCACAATATCTACAGAGCATTTCACCCCAAGTAGAAAGAATGTACCTTTTCTCAGAATCTCATAGAACCTTCTCCAAAGCTGAATATATAATTGGACAAAATAACAAGTTTCAATAGATACTAGTAAATTGAAATATACTATTGCATTCTATCAGATCACCACTGACTAAGGCAGGACTTCAACAACAACAGAAACAGAAAGCATACATATACGTGAAAACAGAAGAACAGTCTACTCGATTATAACTTGGTCAGGGAAGAATAAATAAAGATGTAAGTTAAAAGCTTTTTATAATTCAATGAAAATGAAGGCACAGTATATTCAAACTTATGGGACCCAATGAAAGCAATGGTAAGAGGAAAATTCATAGCACTAAATACCTTTAAAAACAAATTGGGGACATCATATCCTAGCAACTGAACAGCACAGCTGAAAGCTCTAGAACAAAAGGAAGCAAACATTCCCAAGAGGCATAGACAGCAGGAAATAATCACAGGGCTGATATCAACTAATTAAAAACGAAAAGAACCATACAAAGAATCAGCAAAAGCAAGAGCTGAATTTTAAGAAAATCAATAAAATTTTCAATTTGAAAATAGGAAAACTGATTTGAGAGACATTGGTATTAGCTTTTCTTTGAAGGTCTGGCAGATTTCTAAACTAAAATCATGTGGTCCTGACCTGTTGTTGTTGTGTGGTTGGGAGATTTTTAGTGACTGTTTCTATTTCCTTAGGAGTTATGGGACTGCAAGTGAAGCTGAGATGTAGTCTTTCACCAGGAAACTATGGGAGTAAATCTATAAAATCCCATGACCCACTACTACCCAGTGATCCACTTCTAGCAAAACTTCACTTATCACTATTTGTCATTTCTTCATCCCCTCTTGCATCTATCTGAATGTACATGAGTATATCCTGAACATTAAAAGAAACATTTGACACTTGTTTCTATTATTACACTTAGTATAATTTCACTTAATAATTTCCCTAAATTGCTTAACCATAAACTAGACCTATACAGTGTATATAGGTAAATGTTACTGTAAAAAATGATAAGGAATGGGTATTTCTGTGGTGTGCTAATTTTGAATCTAATTTCTACATTCAGAAGTCTAATAGCTGGATCATATAGCAGTTCAATGGAGTGTTTGACAGGAAAATAATATGATGAAAACATAATGTGAGAAAATAGTTTTAATAAAAATAATAATAAAACCTGGTATATGGCATAAAACAAGAATTATACAAATACAATGATTACACTAAATTAAAAATATTTTGATAAATTCTTATTAAGATTTTATTGTCATACTAAGAAAACCTCTTCCACAATTTTTATTATGTTTAATTAATATATACCAAAATCTCTGTTAATAGTTCATAATATATCTTTAAATTGACATCCAATAGTTTTCTACATAATAACATCATTGGAAGATTTTATTTGCCTTATTGATGATCATCCAGAGGTTATAAATACTTCAAGAATAGTATATATCTATGTGGACCCTTAACCTCTATAAACTCTATGAATTTTTAATGTTGTGCTTTATTTTAGAAACTGCTGGAGACAAATTATACCCAAGAAACTGGTGTGCATAAATTCAAGTGTTGATTATTAAGTAGGAGAACTGGTATATTTGTCACTTACATATTTTTCTAAATGTCATTTCTTATTTCACAAACTTGATATGTGAAAAGTCTAGACAAACACTACATGTATTCTGATAAATCAACAGAAATATTTAATTTTGTAAATAAGTATTTACATTTCGAAGCTATGTGCACATATAGTTATCTATATGTCAGTGAGTATTCAAAGTAACATGTTTGTTATAAATAGATGATAGAAGATAGACAATTAATCTACCATTTTTACATCTTAACAACTGTGTTTAGTTCAAAGCATTCTTTTTTGGCAGATAAACAGATAAACTGATAAAAGGACAGACAAGGATGTAAGAATAATGTCTTGGTTCTTAGTTCTAAGAATATGCTGTGGAATAAATTACTCAGCAGCTTAAATAGGCATCTTTTGTACACACTTGTCACTATAGAACTCTTCCATTGTTCTGTGGAGCTGTTTTGTCTTAATATATGCTATCAGAAGTAACAAACCATGAAAGTAGTGCCCATTCTTAAACTTTTATTTATATTTTTGAAAAGTAAGTCCTAACAAATAGGTGCAATCTCACCAGGGCAATCATTATGAAATGTCTTATTCCTGAAACTTATGGAAGCATTTTCTGAACTGAGGTTTCCTCCTTTCAGATAATGTATGCCTCTGTCACAGTTAAGGTTTCTATTGCTGTGATGGAAAGCCATGAAAAAATGCAAGTTGGGGACGGGGATTTATTCACCTTATAGTTCCATAGCACTGTTCATCATTGACGGAAGTCAGGATAGGAACCCAAATAGGGCAGAATCCTGGAGGCAGGAGCTGATTCAGAGGTCACGGAAAGATGCTGTTTACTGCACTGCTTCTCCTCATACAACCCAAAACTACCAGCCAAGAAATGGAACCAACCACAACAGGATGGGCCTTCCCAACAATCATTAATCATTATGAAAATGTCTTATACCTGGGACTTATGGAAGCATTTTCTGAACTGAGGTTTCCTCCTTTCAGATAATGTTACCTTGTTTTGAAACGTGACAGAAGACCAGCCAGCATAGCCTATAAATATATGTAATTTAAACTCAGTGTACTGTTCCCAGGTTGACTAAGCATATCACATAAACAGTTGTTTGCACCATGTAAACAAATGCAGAAGATTTCATACCATGATAAAACTTACTCATGTGCACAGTATTTGTTCATTTGCCATTTGTAAAGCACGTCATATATTCCAAGATGGCGACTTTCTGGCTCTGAAGACCAGGGAACATGTTTCCATGAGGAACTGCAAAGTCAAGTGTGACCTCCCCCTGCCCACTGCTCTCAAGAATAGAAGGGAGGAATTGTGACTTCCCCCTGCCCACTGCTCTCAAAAACAGCAGTCAGCAACTTGACCACCCACCTCCTGAAGAATAAGAAGAACCGGTTTCCAGCCTTCAGGGGAGGGGCTTGGTCTGCCTTTGTTGCTTGGGAAAGAAGGGTAAAAGATGGAGACTTGAACCAGAAGCCATGTGTTTTTGTGTCTCTCCATGTGATTTCTCTTGCAACCTGGTCCTTACCCATCTCTCCTTCCAGAAAACCCATGGTTAAAATCTGTGAGCTGGGACTCTACAGTCAAGTTTTACACACACTGCTAATTCATGTTGCTCCCATACTTTCAAATATCCCTAAAGAACCATCCCAATATGACATCAGTCTATGTTTTAAACCTGTATTAACATATAAACAAAGTATATGTGTATAAACGAAATGCCCCTAAGTGTATATTCTCTAGATACAAATAGAAACATAGTTCACTCATGGCACTAGAGGTTGATCAAGTGACTAGATCAGAAATCTGTACATTTATTTTCCAAACACTGGATAACATGTACATGAAAGAAAAAGAAATCAAGGAAGAACAACCTGCAAAGTTTATGGTTTGTTTGCATATTACTTTGAGTTGATTTTATTTCAGACACATTTCTACTTCCAGAAAATTATTATTAAAGAAGACAATCTCTGAGCTGAAAAATCTTTAATTATCTAAAATACATGGTCCATAATTTCATCTGTATTTCTTTCAAAATTCATTTACTGTCTACTTAACTATTGTACTGGGGAAACTTTAGGGTAACAGGAAGAAGTAGTTATAGATACATTTTCTTAATGATAAATAAAATTGAATTTTGTCTATTATTAATATAAATATAAATGTAAATGTAAAATAGCTAAAGCATGCTAGAAAAGTGAACTTATCTTAAATTCTAATCATAAACTAGGATTTCAATCAGGTTAGATGCCTTCTCTTACAGCTCATCAAGACCCAAGATAATCCAGTGTCTTAACTACATAGAAATAAGAGGAAATGTGTCATGATCCACTTAAAACAAAAGTCAGAATAGTTTTTCTCACAACAGATTTTTTTTAATTTTTTTAATAACTTGCCAACAAGAAGCAGTGGGGTCTTTTCAGCTACTGCAAGGATTTGCAGAATATTCACATCTATGCACAATAGATTTATCAGTTCATCCATTTTTGGGTACTTCAATAGAAATCACAACTTTTTCCATTGCTTAAATGTGTTTGTAATGATCTCATCAATATGTTGACTGAGATTTGAAGTACTTATGCCCAGGAGTGGTGGAAATAGATCACATGATACCTTCTAGATTTAAATTATTTGGAAATATTTTTAGTTTCTAAACTAATGACTATTCACACTAACCAGTGTAGAAGAATTCATTTCTGTCCACACACTCAGCACTCATTGTCATTAGTTTTCTTGAAGATAGTCAGTGTACCTAGGATGACATGGAATCTCTATTTAGTTTTTTCATTTTGTTTCCCACATAGATATAGATATTGAATGTTTTTAGTGAAAATTCTTGAAAATTCTTGATCATTTGAAAATTTTCCACTCTGTCCATTTGCCTGATTGATAACTAGTAGATTTTTATTCTTTCTTATTTACTATATTGAACTCTGTGTAATCTATGTCCTAATCTGTCAGTTGAAGGCTGGCAGATTTTATTCCATTTTTAGGCAGTCTTTTTTACTGCATTAATTGTTTCATTTGCTTTGAAGAAACTTTATACTTTTGCTGCAACTCTCAGTCATTGCTAATAGAATTCTACAGAGAAATGGTAGCTTAAACCACATGCTTTCCCCCTAATGGCTTAAAATCTATCATTATTCTTTCACTGATTCTCCATTAATTCAACACTGATCTTTTTTCCCTTCTACTGCCTTTGCATTTTCCTTATGAACTCTATTTTATTTTTATTCTATATTGTTTTTAATGCCTAATTATGAAAGATGAAGTTATTTATTTTTAATCTGATTTTTAATGTTGTCACAATATCTCTAAGCATCTCTATGTCTTCACCAGATAAATGACCTTTTAGGAAATAATGCTTTTATTTCCTGAGATTTCTCTTCTAACAAATTTTAACTGTATTGCCTTTGTAACTTGCTGTGGCATAACTGTGATTAACATATGGGAAGACTCACCTTAACAAAGGAAACATTTGTTCATATTGGACATATGTCTTGATTGCTTTACCCTGTGTATCTGGGCAGAGCTTAACACTAGCTGGAGTGTTTGAAGGAGGATCCTATTTATCTCATAGTAGGTAAGAAACATAGAAACTATTAAGAATCATGTACAACATTCCAAGGTGTGTACCAAGTGATATGCTTGCTTATGCTATCCAATCCTAGAAAGAGCTCTACTACCTGGTGACCAATACTTTAACTGCCCTCATCAACTGCGGGGCACATTCTCATGCAAAACAACAATAACAGTGGATATATGTATTTAGTGTTTACTTAGCTATTGATTGTCATTATGAACTGACAATGCTGATATAATCCAGAAAGATTTTTCCTTTTTTTCAAAGTTTCCAGCATGATTTATGTAGTGCTCTATAGTGTTTGTAAATATATTTTTTTTCTGTTCTGTATATAGTTGTGTATCTTCTGTAATTCTGGATTATTAATAATGAATTACTTTAGTTAGTATTCAGTTTTTCCTGAAGTTAACTATTTATTTCTTTTTCTAAACTTTCATTTAATTTGTTCATTGACAATTTTAGTCATAGATGTGTTACATTGTGATTTCTGCTATTCTTATCTCCTCTCTCAAAACCATTCCTAACAATCCACAACTACTCCTACCTCTATGTCTACTTGCTTTCCCCTGTGATCCAGTAAATGTCACCAGGGCCATCCACATGATCACTGGTTTGGAGCTATACATTGGTACATGCTGAGATCATCCATGATTACACAACCAAAGTCAATGCTCTTCTTCCAGAATTTGTCAATAGCATGGAGCTATTTGTAGCTCATCAGGGAGTTGTAGGTATTCATGTGCCCCTCCCCTGTCTGTAATTGATTGCTGAAGGCACGCCCATTGCAGTATACCATTCTTCTAGCATTCAATATATCTTGTTTATGTCATATGTAGAAAATAGCTTTTTGTAGTTTTCCCCATTATCTTTTGGCTCTTATATTCTTTCTTCTCCCTCTTCCAGGTTGTTTTCAGAGCATTATCCTATTTTGGGCTGAACACACTTAAGTTACGACAATCATCCTCAGTAGCTGGGTACTTACTCTTACTTATCATGAGAAGTTTTTCTATGAATTTGCCCATGAGTAGAAACATGAATATTTAGAAGACAGCTTTGAGCATGTTACTTAAGCTAAATTAACAGTAATAAGTTCTACCCTTGGGATCTTGTTGTCATTCCTTAGCCTTGTGAATCTTGCATGGGGGCCTTTTTTTTACACTCAGTTAAAGCTCAAAAGAAGAAAACTTACTAACATCTGTAATATGCTATTCAGTCCCAGTGTTAAGATTCAGTCTTTACTTTTAAAAGTCCAGTAGTCTTGTATTTCAATTAGTTTACAGTGGATACTTTACTGTTGGACTCTCATGTTTTTCTGTCTGCAGCTAGAAAATTACTGTCTTGTTACTTTCAGAACCTTGGGAATGTCTTTATTTTTAATCTTTCACACTCTTCTCCCAAATACTCATTAAAAATATCATAGGATTATGGGGAACCTACCAAAGACAACCACTTAAACACAGTTTATAGT
The DNA here is from genome assembly GCF_947179515.1 of Apodemus sylvaticus. Taxonomy (NCBI): domain Eukaryota; kingdom Metazoa; phylum Chordata; class Mammalia; order Rodentia; family Muridae; genus Apodemus; species Apodemus sylvaticus. Next base: position 18,345,499 of record NC_067480.1, read on the forward strand.
GAATTTAAAGTCTTTATTTTAGTCAGCTAGAGCCACACCAGATATTCAGATCCTAAGAACAAGGTTTATCAAAGTACAAATCATCTCCTTGCTCTACAGCTATATTTTGTCTAGCAATTAGTTTTTATAAAAAATAAGGTAAATGGCTCTGCACAAGAAATTAAAATAAATGATTGATTGGAGGTCTTAGCAAGCAGGCAGTTTGTGGCTTGAATACTTTAGCTGAGACATCTTGACCTTAGGTAACTAGGATAGAGTTTGGTAGTTTTCCATGAAATTCTCTATCAAGGAGATAAAATTCTAGTTAAACCTAAAATGACCTCAGCAAGGCTGAGGAAACCCTGAACGGTCACTCATATCATAATATCTTGAAGTTATCTAAAAAAATATGTTCATATAAATATGTTGAAAACATTTGTATTTCTAAATGTTGACATAAACCTCTAACAAATTACTTTTGTTCAAGAAAACAACCTACCATCATGAAAGTCTTTACCACTCATATTAGTGTTAAAAATCGGCAATAGCACGGTATATTTGGAAAAAGTCACATTAATGTAAGAAAATTAATTTTAATGATTTTTAGTTCCTTTTTCTCTACTAATGACATATATTGCTTTGATTTTCATATTTTAATTAACATCAACAATGAAAGCTAATACTTAACTAAATTATAAATGTTTTAATCAAAATTAAATCCTGCACATTATGTAATAAAATTACTTTCATCCCTCATTTTAAGAAGCACGATTATTCAGGTCACTGAACATTGCAACTTTATAATAGAAATTATAAGTATAAATGTCTCAATATTATTAACTCAGAAAATTGTATTTCCCTTCAATGGATTAAGAAATACCGCATAGTAATATCTATTTTAGGGGAATATATTGTGAGGGTATTGTGTAGTAGTTGTTTTCTTCTTGCTGGAACAAAACAGTGGAATAAAACAATTTGAAAAAGGATGGATTTGTTTTGGCTTATATTTCAGAGTGCTGTTCTACCTTCTTAGGGAAAGCAGGGCAACCTCAATGATGGGAGGACTTCTTTTTATTTTTATTGGGTATTTTATGTATTTACATTTTAAATGTTATCCTTTTTCCTGGTTTCTCTGCCAGAACCCCCCTATGCCACTGCCCTTCTTGTTGATTCTATGAGGGTACTCTCCATCCCACACACCCACTCCCACCTCACCTCCCAGGCTTTCCCAAACACTGGTGAATCACTCTTTCATAGGACCAAGGTCCTCTCCTCTTATTGATGCCAGGCAATGCCATCCTCTGCTTCAGATGCATTTGGAGCCATGAGTCCCTCCATGTGTACGCTTTAGTTGGCAGTTTAGTCCCTGGGAGCTTTGGTGGGGGGTCTGTTGGTTGATATTGATGTTCTTTCTATGGGGTTGCAAACCCCTTCAGCTCTTTCAGTCCTTTCTCTAATTCCTCCATTGGGGTCCTTGTGTTCAGTCCAAAGGTTGCCTGTGAGCATCTGCCTCTGTATTTGTCAGGCTCTGGCAGAGACTCTCAGGAGACAGCTATAACAGCCTCCTGTCAGCAAGCACTTCTTGGCCTTTACAATAGTGTCTGGGTTTGGTGTCTGTATATGGGCTGGATCTCCAAGGAGGACAGCCTCTGAATGGCCTTTCCTTCACTCTCTGCTCCATACTTTGTGCCTGTATTTCTTCTAGACAGGAGTCATTATGGGTTAAAAATTTGGAGATGAGTGGATGGACCAATCCCCCAACAGGAGGACTTGCCTAGAATCTGGATATGGGCTCTACAAGTTCTCCTTCCCCTTTGTTGGGCATTTCAGCTAATCTTGTCCCTGGTTGATCCTGGAAGTCTCTTGCTTTCCTAGCATCTGGGACTTGCTGGTGACTTTCTCATTTCCCCAAACCCTATTGCTACATACATCTGTTCAAATTCCTGACACTCTATATAATCTGGGTCTCCTCCCATACCTAATACTTACCCCCTTTTCCTCCATCTCTCACCTTTCTTCCTCCCAAGTTCCTTCCACTTTCCATGTCCCATGAGTATTTTGATGCCCCTTCTGAGAAGGACTGAAGCATCCACATTTTGGTCTTCCTTCTTTAGCGTCATATTGCTATGAATTATATCTTGGATATTCCGAGCTTTTGTGCTAATAACCACTTATCAGTGAGCATATACCATGAATGTTCTTTTGTGACTGGGTTACATCATGCAGGATATTTTCTAGTTCTATCCATTTGCCTAAGAATTTCAAGAAGTCATTGTTTTGAATACCTGAGTAGTAATCCATGGGGTAAATGTACCAAATTTTCTGAATCCATTCCTCTGTTGAAGGACATCTGGGTTCTTTCCAGCTTCTGGCTATTATAAATAAGGCTGATATGAATGTAATGGAGCATGTGTCCTTGTTATACATTGGAGCATCTTTTGGATATATGCCCATGAGTGGTACAGCTGTGTCCTCAGGTAGCACAATTTCAATTTTTTTGAGGAAACCACAAACTGATTTGCAGAGTGGTTGTACCAACTTAAATTCTACCAAAAATGGAGGAGTGCTCCCCTTTCTCCACATACTCACCAGCCAGAATCTGTTGTCACCAGAGTTTTTGATCTTAGCTATTCTGACTGGTATGAGGTGGAATCTCAGGGTTGTTGTGATTTCCATTTCCCTGGTCCTTCTCATCCATTAAATATTCCTCGGTTGAAAATTCTTTTTTAGCTCTGTACACCATTTTTAAATAGGGTTTTTGATTCTCTTGAGTCTTATTTATTGAGTTCTTTATATATATTGGATATTAGCCCTCTATCTGATGTAGGATTGGTAAAGATCTTTTCCCAATCTGTTGTTTGCTGTTTTGTCCTGTTGACTGTAATCTCTGCCTTACAAAAGCTTTGCAATTTTATCAGGTCCCATTTGTTGATTCTTGATCTTAGAAAATAAGCCATTGGTGTTCTGTTCTGAAAAATTTCCCTGGACTCAAGTATTCTAGGCTCCCCCTTAGTTACTCTTGTATTCGATTCAGTAAATTTGGTTTTATGTGAAGGTCCTTGATCCACTTGGACTTCAGACTTGTACAAAGAGTTAGGAATGGATCAATTTGCATTGTTCTACATGCTGACCACCACTTAAACAAAGACCTTTTGTTGAAAATACTGTCTTCTTTCCACTGGGTAGTTTTAGCTCCTTTGTCAAATGTCAAGTGACCCTAAGTATGGGGATTCATTTGTAGATCTTCAATTTTATTCCATTGATCTACCTGTCTGCCTCTGTACCAATACCATGCAGTTTTTAATCACTATTTCTCTGTAATACAGCTTTAGGTCAGGGATGGTGATTGTCTTATAAGTCCTTTTTTGTTGAAAGTACTTTTCTCTATCTGAGTTTTTTGTTATTCCACATAAATTTGGAAATTGCTCTTTCTAACTCTATGAAGAATTGAGTTGAAATTTTGTTGGGTATTGATTTTAATCTGTAGGGAAGATGCCATTTTTACTATATTAATCCTGCCAATCCATGAGCATGGGAGATTTTTCCCATCTTCCGGGATTTTCTTCAATTTCTTTCTTCAGGGACTTGAAGTTCTTGTCATACAGATCTTTCACTTGCTTTGGCTAAAATTATAACAAGGTATTTTATATTATTTGTGACTATTGTGAAGGGTGTTGTTTCCATAATTTCTTTCTCAGCCTGTTAATCCTTTGAGTAGAGGAAGGCTATGTATTTGTTTGAATTAATTTTATATCCAGCCACTTTGTTGAAGTTATTTATCAGGTTTAAGAGTTCTCAATTGGCACTTGTAGGGGATCCCTACTGCCACCTTTGCTACCAGATGGACAGGACAGGCAACACCAGGTACACAGAGACAACCCCGAGTATAAAATTGCTTGGGGCAAGGCACACCAGGTCTCCAATGGCACCCAAGAGTAGGGCAGCCCATCAGCAGTCTGTGGGAGGGGAACCTAATTATCCAGAGGAGCAGAAAGAGCCTTACAGACTTACAGGAGGTTCAAGCACCAGACAGTAACAACAGGACCAAGTAACGCCAGAGTAACCAGATAGCAAAAGGCAAACACAGGAACATTACTAACAGAAATCAAAGCAATATGGCAGCATCTGAAACCAATTCTCCAACAACAGCAAGTCCTGGATAGCCCAACACACCAGAAAAACAAGATTTGGATTAAAAAATCACTGGTCATGATGCTGCTAGAGGAACACAAGAAGGACATAAAAAATCTCTTAAAGAAATACAGGAGAACACAAAAATCATTTAAAGAAATTCAGGAGAATATGGGTAAATAGAAGCCAATAAAGAAGAAATGCAAACATCACTTAAAGAAATACAGAAGAACTTGTGTCAATAGGCAAAAGTCATGCAAGAGGAAACAAAAAAATCTCTTAAAGAATTACAGGAAACCACAAACAAACAAGTGAAGGAACTGAGCAAAGCCATCCAGGATCTAAAAATAGAAGTAGAAACAAGTAAGAAACCACAATGGGAAGTTTTCTTCCATAATTTTGTTGAGCTGGAGAACATCATACTAAGTAAGGTAACCAAGTCTCAAAAGATCAATCATGGTATGCACTCACTGATAAGCAGGTATTAGCATAGAAACTTGGAATACCCAAGTCATAATCCACATATCAAATGATGTACAAGAAGAACGGAGGAGTGGCCCCTGGTTCTGGAAAGGCTTTGTGAAGCAGTATAGGGCAATATAAGGACAGGGAAGTGGGGAGGGGTAGATGGGGGAACAGAGGAAGGGAAGAGGGCTTATGGACTTTCAGGGAGTGGAGAGCCAGGAAAGGGGAAATCATTTGAAATGTAAATAAAAAATATATCAAATAAAAAAAAAAGAAATCACAAAGGGAGACAACTTTGGAGATAGAAAACCTTGGGAAGAAATCAGGAGTCATAGATGTAAATATCAACAACAAAATGCAAGAGATAGAAGAAAGAATCTCTGATGTCGAGGATACCATAGAAAGCATTTACTCAACAGTCAAAGAAAATGCAAAAAGCTTGTAACCCAAAACATCCAGGAAAACCAGGACACGATAAGAAGAACAAACCTAAGGATTATAGGTATAGATGAGAGTGAAGATTTACAACTTAAATCGCTAACAAATATCTTCAACAAAATTGTGGAAGAAAACTTCCCTAACCTAAAGACAGAGATGCCCATGAACATACAAGAAGCCTACAGAGCTCCAAACAGACTGTACCACAAGAGAAATACCTCCAGCCACATAATAATCAAAACCCCAAATGTACTAAACAGAGAAAGAATATTGAAGGCAGTAAGAGAAAAAGGCCATGTAACATATAAAGGAGGACCTATCAGAATTACACCAGGCTTCTCACCAGAGACTATAAAATCTAGAAGATCCTGGACAGATATCATGCAGACTCTAAGAGAAAACAAATGCCAGCCCAGGCTACTATACCCAGCAAAACTCTCAATCACCATAGATGGAGAAACCAAGATAGTCCATGATAAAACCAAATTTACACAATATCTTTCCACAAACCCAGCCCTACAAAGGCTAATAGGTGGAAAACAGCAATACAAGGAGAGAAACTACACCCTGAAAAAAGCATGATAGTAACCTTCTTTCATCAACTCCAAAAGAAGATAACCACTCAAACAAAAATAACATCAAAAATAAAATAATAGGAAGTAATAATCAGTATTCCTTAATATCTATTAACATCAATGGACTCAATTCCCCAATAAAAAAGATATAGAATAACAGACTGGATATGTAAACAGAACCCTACATTTTGCTGCATACAGGAAACACACCTCAGTGTCAAAGCTTAGAGTAAAAGGCTGGAAAACAATTTTATAAGCAAATGGTCTCAGGAAACAAGCCAGAGTACCATTCTAATATCAGATAAAATTGATTTTCAACCTAAAGTCATCAAAAGGGACAGACAAGGACACTTCTTACTGGTCAAAGGAAAAATCTACCAAGAAGAACTTTCAATTCTGAACATCTATGCTCCAAATGCAAGGGTACCCTCATTCGTAGAAGAAACTTTACTGTAGCTCAAAGCACATATTGCACCTAACACAATAATTGTGGGTGACTTCAACACTCCAGTCTCCTCAGTGGACCAATCAGGAAAACAGAAACTAAACAGGGACACAGTGAAACTAATTGAAGCTTTGGACCAATTGGATTTAACAGATATATAGAGAGAGAACATTTCATCCTAAAGCAAAAGAATATACCTTTTTTCTCAGCACCTCATAGTACCTTCTCCAAAATAGATGATATAATTGGTCATAAGACAAACCTCAACAGATATAAGAAGATTGAACTAATCCAGTGCCTCCTATCAGATCACTATTGAGTAAGAATGGTCTTCAAAGGCAACAAAAACAATAGAAATTCCAGATACAAATGGAAGCTGAACAATACTCTACTCAGTGATAGCTTGGTCGAGGAAGAAATAAAGAAATCAAAGACTTTCTAGAATTTAATGAAAATGAAGGCATAGCATACCCAAATTTATGGGACACAATGAAAGTGGTGCTAAGAGAAAAATTCATATCCTTGAGTGCCTCCAAAAAGAAACTGGAGAGATCATACACTAGCAGCTTAATGGCACACCTGAAAGCCCTGGGACAAAAAGAAGCTAATTCACCCAAGAGGAGTAGAAGACAGGATATCATCAAACTCAGCGCTGAAATCAGTCAAGTAGAAGCAAAGAGAACCATACAAAGAATCAACAAAACCAGGAACTGGTTCTTTGAGAAAATCAACAAGATAGATAAACCTGTAGTCAAACTAATCAGAGGGCACAGAAACAGTATCCAAATAGACAAAATTAGAAATGAAAAGGGAGATATAACAACAGAAACTGAGGAAATTTAAAAAAGCGTCAGATTCTACTACAAAAACCTACATTCAACACAACTGGAGAATCTGGAGGAAATGGACAATTTCCTAGACAGATACCAAATACCAAAATTAAATCAGGATCAATTAGACCATCTAAACAGTACCATAAACCCTAAAAAAATAGAAATGGTTATTGAAACTCTTCCAACAAGAAAGAAACACAAGACCAGATGGTTTTAGTGCAGAATTCTATCAAACCTTTAAAGAAGACCTAACACCAATACTATTTAAACTCTTCCACAAAATAGAAATGGAAGGAACACTACCCAACTTGTTCTATGAAGTCACAATTTCCCTGATACCAAAACCACACAAAGATCCAACAAAGAGAACTTCAGACCAGTTTCCCTAATGAATAACTATGCAAAAATACTCAATAAATTCTTGCCAACCAAATCCAAGAACACATCAAAAGGACCATTCACCATGATCAAGAAGGCTTCATCCTAGAGATGCAGGGATGGTTCAATATAAGGAAATCCATTAATGCAATCCACTACATAAACAAACTCAAAGAAAAAACCACATGGTCATTTCATTAGATGCTGAAAAATCATTTGACAAAATTCAGCATTCTTTTATGTTAAAAGACTTGGAAAGAACAGGAATTCAAGGTCCATACCTAAACATAGTAAAAGCAATATACAGCAAACCGGTAACCAACATCAAACTAAATGGAGAGAAAATTGAAGCAATCCCACTAAAATCAGGGACTAGAAAAGGCTACTGCACTCTCTCTCCATATTTATTCAATATGGTACTTGAAGTTCTAGCTAGAGCAATTAGACAACATAAGGAGGTCAAAGGGATACAAATTGGAAAGGAAGAAGTCAAACTATCACTATTTGTAGATGCTATGATAGTATACTTAAGTGACCCAAAAAAACTCCACCAGAGAACTCCTACAACTGATAAACAATTTCAGCAAAATAGCTTGTTATAAAATCAACTCAAGCAAATCAGTAGCCTTTCTATTCTTAAAAAATAAGCAGGCTGAAAAATAAATTAGAGAAATGACACCATTCACAATAGCCACAAACAGTATAAAAGCATCTTGGTGTGACTCTAACCAAACAAGTGAAAGATCTGTATGACAAGAACTTCAGATCTCTGAAGAAGGAAATCGAAGAAGATCTCAGAAAATGGAAAAATCTTCCATGCTCGTGGATTAGCAGGATTAATATAGTTAAACTGGCCATCTTGCCAAAAGCAATCTACAAATTCAATGCAATCCCCATCAAAATCCCAACTCAGTTCTTCATAGATTTAGAAAGAGCAATTCTCAAATTCATCTGGAATAACAAAAAACCCAGGATAGCTAAAACTATTCTCAACAGTAAAAGAACTTCTGGGGGAGTCCGTATCCTGGACCTCAAGCAGTACTACGGACCAATAGTTTTAAAAACTATTGGTATTGGTACAGTGACAGGCAGGTAGATCAATGCAATAGAATAGAGGATCCAGAAATGAACCCACACATCTTTTGTCACTTGATCTTCGACAAAGGAGCTAAAACCATCCAGTGGAAAAAATATACCCTTTTCAACAAATGGTGCTGGTTCAACTCGAGGTCAGCATGCAGAAGAATGCAAATCGATTCCTTCTTATCTCCTTGTACTAAGCTCAAGTCCAAGTTGATCAAGGACCTCCACATAGAACCTGACACACTGAAAATAATAGAAAAGAAACTAGGGAAGACTCTTGAGGACATGTGCACAGGGGAAATGTTCCTGAACTGAACACCAATAGCTTATGCTCTAAGATCAAGAATTGATAAATGGGACCTCATAAAATTACAAAGTTTCTGTAAGACAAAGTACACTATCAAAAGGCAATAAACAAATTGGTAAAATATCTCCAGCAACCCGACATCCGACAGGGCTAATATCTAATATATGCAAAGAACTCAAGAAGGTAGACTCCAGAGAACCAAATAACCCTATTAAAAATGGGGTACAGAGCTAAACAAAGAATTTTCACCTGAAGAATTTCGAATGACTGAGAAGCACCTTAAGAAATGTTCAATATCATTTATCATTAGGGAAACACAAATTAAACAATCCTGAGATTTTACCTCACACCAATCAGAATGGCTATGATTAAAAACTCAGGAGACAGCAGGTGTTGGTGAGGATGTAGAGAAAGAGGAACACTCCTCCAGTGCTGGTGGGATTGCAATGTGGCACAACCACTCTGGAAATCAGTCTTGCAGTTCCTCAGAAAAATGGGCATAACACTTCCAGAGGACTCTGTTAATCCACTCCTGGGAATATACCCAGAGGATTCTCTGGCATGCAATAAAAACACATGCTCCACTATGTTCATAGAAGCCTTGTTTATAATAGCCAGAAGCTGGAAATAACCCAGATGTCCCTCAGTGGAGGAATGGATACAGAAAATGTGGTATATTTACACAATGGAATACTACTCAGCAATTAAATACAATGAATTCATGACACTTTTAAGCAAATGGTTAGAACTGGAAAATATCATCATAAGTGAGGTAACCCAATCACAAAAGAATACACATGGAATGCATTCACTGATAAGTGGATATTAGCCCAGAAGCTCTGAACACTCAAGACACAACATATCAAATGATTCCCATGAAGGAAGGAGAGGGCCCTGGTCCTGGAAAGGCTTGATGCAGCATTGTAGGGGAAATGGGAGGGGGTGATTTGGGAATGGGTGGAGGGAAGAGGGCTTATGGGACTTATGGGGAGGGGAGAACTGGGAAAGGGGAAATTATTTGGAATGCAAACAAAGAATATAGAAAATAGAAAAAATAGTTCTCTGGTGATATTTGGGGTTTGCTTAAGTTTGCTTTCATATCATCTGCAAATAGTAATATTTTGATTTCTTCCTCTCCAATTTCTATCTCTTTGACCTCCTTTTGTTGTGAAATTGCTCTGTCTAGGACTTTGAGTACTATTTTGAATTGGTAGGCAGAGTCCCTTGCTAGTCCCTGATATTACTGGGCTTGTTCAAGTTTCTCTCTATTTAGTTTGATGTTGGCTAGTAGTTTGCTGTATACTGCTTTTACTATGTTTAAGTATGGGTCTTAAATTCCTGATTTTTTCCAAGACTTTTACCATGAAGGGTTGTTGCATTTTGTCAGATGCTTTCTCAGCATCTAATGAGATGATCATGTGTTTTTTTTTCTTTGACTTTGTTTATATAGTGGATTAAGTTGATGGATTTCCATATATTGAACCATCCCTGCATTCCTGGAATGAAGCCTACTTGATCATGATGAATGATCATTTTGATACATTCTTGGATTCAGTTTTTGAGAATTTTATTGAGTAATTTTGTGTTGATATTCGTAAGGGAAATTGGTCTGAAGTTCTCTTTTTTTGTTGGGTCTTTTTGTGGTTCAGGTATAAGCATAATTGTGTGTTCACAGAATGAATTGGGTAGTGTTCCTTCTGTTTCTATTTTGTGGAATAAAGGGTCTTGGTATTAGGTCTTCTTTGAAGGTCTGATAGAATTCTACACTAAAATCATCTGGTCCTAGGCTTTTTTTTTTTTTATTTTTATTTATTTATTTATTTATTTTTTGGTTGAGAGACTTTTAATGACTGCTTCTATTTCTTTAGGGGTTTTGGGACTATCTGGATGGTTCATCTGATCCTGATTTATCTTTGGTACCTGGTATCTGTCTAGAAAATTGTTCATTTTATCCAGATTTTTCCAGTTTTGTTGAGTATAGGCTTTTGTAGTAGGATATAATGATTTCTCGAATTTTCTTGGTCTCTTTTTATGTCTCCCTTTCCATTTCTGATTTTGTTAATTTGGATACTGTCTTTGTGAAGGGTTTGTCTATCTTGTTTATTTTCTCAAAGAACCAGCTCCCGATTTTGTTGATTCTTTATATAGTTCTTTTTGTTTCTGCTTGGTTGATTTCAGCCCCGATTTTGATTACTCCCTGCTGTCTACACCTCTTGAGTACATTTGCTTCTTTTTGTTCTAGAGCCTTCAGGTGTGCTGCCAAGCTGCTAGTGTATGTTCTCTCCAGTTTCTTTTTGGAAGCACTCAGAGCTTCCACTTTGGCACTGCTTTCATTGTGTCCCATAAGTTTGGGTATGCAGTTAGAGAAAAGCCCAGCATTCCTTAGGAACTTGAGAAGCTGGGTCCACTTAAAAAGAAAAGGACCTCTAGCAAAAGGCACATATGGAGGGCTACCTGTGGTGCTCATTAGCTTATCAAAGCTCAGGTAACCCTAGGCTCCCTCATTATTACAAATACCTGTTTCACAAGTCATAGGGCATGCCAGCATCCCCGCCCTTCTCACCCCCTTCACTGTGTAAACTCCCTCCATCTTAAAGTCTTGCCTCCCCTAAACTCATTTTCCATGTAATTCTTTTATTCTTGATATGTTCTCTCTCCCTCTCTATGTTCCTCTCTTTCTCTGCTCTCTGATACTCTTTCTCTCACTGTTTTTTTTTCTATTTTCTAGCCCCCTCTACTGTCTCCTCTCTTGCAGATATTCCTGACTATGTCCAGTCTGATGGCCATGTTCAGCCTTCATTTCTTCTCTGCTCTGGACTTGTCATGGTGTCTCTGGCTGTTCTTTTTCTCACATATCTACAGGAAAACTCTTAACCATAAAAAGAGCAGTTACATGATCATTTCATACACTTTCGGCCTTTAGCTTTCTTGGACCAGATCAATGTAGGCCTGCAGCTTTCCTTGGAATGTGTCCCTTGGTCATGAAATGTACATCGTGAGGCATTCATCACATCATAGGATTCTTCTATATTCTTTCATAAAATGGCAATTGAGGATCTCCTTGTCAACTCTACCATACATTTCCTAGTCTAAGCTGATTCCTGACACAAACTATGGAACAAGTTTCTCACTCTCCTAGGCATCTTCTTTTGAGCAAGTATCCTAAGCAGCATCTTCATTCAAGTCTCTATCCTTTCAAGTGTGTTTGCATTTTACATGATGGAAATTTTGATCATCGGAGTGTACATTCAGAATACCTTTTCTATTTTTCCATTGAAGAAAGCAGGGTTTCACTTTAAAAACACTATTCTCTTTAACAATGCAGATTCTTTGTATCTACAAACTCCTTTTCCAAAAAGTTAAATTGATCACATACCTTCCATCACCAACCAAACTATATTTTCCTATCTTTTTGCTCTACTGGGTGCCCTCTTTCACTGTAGATTTAAATAAAAGCACTTAGTTATAGTTCATTGTTACAGCTTGAAAGATATGGTTTCCTGAAATGTCCTCTATCCAAAATTATTAGTCTATCACTTTTTATTTTGGTCTTATGCATGTTCTGCGGACATGGAGAGATTAATTTAATAAATGTAATAAAATGGCCTCGACATCAGGTCTTTACAGAATTCTCACTCTCTTCTTAAACCTTATTAGTGGTTGTCCACTGTTCCCATGTCTCTTTGGACCCTTTTCTGCATGCAGATGCCAGAATGGTCCATCATTGATCTTTACTTACTGCATTCAGGGCTCCTTTATTTCATTGCTGCAAACTTCTCACACTCTTTCTACAAACCAGTTGCAAAGATGTAAGGACCACATGGTAAGGTTTACCACAGCATCCCTACTTCTGGTACTAATATTCTATATTACTTACATTTCTTCTTGTGACACAATATTTGACTAAAACAACTTAAGGGATATAGGGTTTGTTTTGGTTTATAGTCTGAGGGTATTGTTCAGTCATGGTTGGCAAGGCAAGGGATGAGAAGTATGAGGCATGTTCCCTCAGTATTCCACAGGGAAACAGCACATGAATGTTCATGCTCAGAGGCATTTCTGCTATTCATGCAACCTGGTAACCCACTCGATATAATAGTACCACCTGCATTTATGGTAATTCTCTGTGCTTCAATTGATATAATTCAGAAATCCCTGATCAGAAATGCCCAGAGATTAGCATCCATGATAATTTTAGATTCTGTAAATAATAATCTATTATTCTGTAAATAAGCTATCAAATTAGTTATGAAATGGAAATATGAAATGGAGAAAGGCTGATGATTTTTTTCTTTTTTGTGCATGAACATAAGTATAAAAACAGTCTCACAAAAATATTAATGTAACAATTGTATACATTTTCCAAACTTCCAGATTTAATATCAATCCCCTTAGGAGGAAACTTTTCGCGATTGTTGTTATCTCTGAAACTGAATTTCTGCTCAACTCCTCTCAAATTAATGTGTGAGTCAGGCAAATAGGTAACATGTTTGTTAAAATTCAGTTGTGTTCATAATTTCATAATGTGTGTTATCTTAGTCACTATTTTATTGCTGTGAAGATACTCCAAAGCAAATATTATAAAAGAACATAATTGGAGTTCTGTCTAGAATTTCAAAGTTTTGGTTCATTCTTATCATAACAAGGAGCTCGCTATGTAAGGAGACTATGGAGCAGTACTTGAAACTTCTATATCCTGATCCACAGGCAATGAAGGAGTCACTGGTCCTGACTTGGACTTTTGAAACCTCAAAGCTTTCCCCTAGAACATTCCCCCATGGAACACAGCTTCATACTCACCCACAAAATTGTTTACCTAAAACAAAAGAAACTCTTAAATAACAAAATAGAATAGAACAAAGAGGCTATAAAAATCTTAATTTTTGTACTGTTATCTTTTTGATATTTATTTGATAGTGTGTGTGGGTGACTTTATGTGGGTATGAGTTTCTATGTCTGTATGTGCGTGTCTCTCTGTGTGTGGTTCATGTGCATGTGTGTGCATCTATGCATGCATATGTATTCTCTCTCTCCTTCTCTCTCTCTCTCTCTCTCTCTCTCTCTCTCTCTCTCTCTCTCTCTCTCTCTCTCTGTCAGTGTGTGTGTGTGTGTGTGTGTGTGTATGCCTGTGTGATCATGTGTTCCCACTAGGAAGTTACACTACTTTTGTAGTTTGACTGAGAGTAGGGTGAATTACTTTCATCATTTTGGCCTATTGCTTCTTCAGGTGGAGCAACACAGCTGGGCTGAGGTTAAGCAATTATTTATGGATTGAGGCTATTGCCCAACACAACCTGATTCAGTTCCTCATGACCTGAAGTTATTACACAACACTAGCATCCTACTTTCATTGTGCTATGTAAGTATGCATTAGATTCGGGATAATTGAAGGAATTGTTCAAATAGTCACAATCCTGAATAAAGCACTATGCTTTGAGTCAGATAAATAGGCTTCAAATACAATTCTAGAAATATAAGTGTGTAGAGTCCAGATCAAATCTTCAGAGACTTCTGAGACTTGTTTTGTAATAATAAAATAACTACTTCATACTTCAAAATTCTTCTTTGCTTTTATATTGTTTGCAGAAGTATATTGAAATGTCCAACTGCAATGTTGAATTTATATATTTATTATTACAGTTATATAATTTTTGTTTCATTTATTTCAAAGTACAATGGCTTAGAAATATTATAACCTGGATGAGTTGACTGTGGTTTTCATTGTAAAATTCTCTCCTGTATTTCTAATGACATTATTTTCTAAAATACATTTTCTGACCCTGATCCATATACTTCACTTTACTTTTTTGCTATTGGTTTAGTCTATCTTTTGTAATAACTGAATGATCTGATTGCTCTGTTCTAAAGACTAAAGTTTCATGAGTGTGTTTGTAGTTGTCCAGAATTAAATAATACTCTCTTTATTTTGCTTGTTAGTTGCTTTGCCCAAATTTCTTTTTCTGTCTGGTTCCAGCTACAATTTTCAGTTTGTATTTACAACAGTAGATTCTGAAACAGCTACAAGTTAGTAATTTTTACAGCTTAAAAGGATTTTAGGTGTAAGCCATTGGTGTTTCTTATGCCTAGAGATGTTCATTTTCTTCAATATTCTGTCAGTTATCCTATGTTACATTCCCATAGTAACTAGTTATGAAAACTATTATAGATATTCCAAATGTATAGTGCAAAGAAAAGAGTGTAATGGCAAGCTTGAAATAGAAATGTTCATTGGTTAAGAGTAGATAAACACTACATCCCTTGGTCTTCAAAGTGAACTGCAGTTTGACTGTGGAGGTTGACATTTGTGGGCTGGAATCCTATATTTTTTGAAGTGCCTTACGTAGAATAGTGTGCCATTAGTCAGAAAGTTGTAATATTACCTGTGGTGAATGTAGGATACGACAAATTTGTAACGCTGAGGTAGATGGAGTACGTCTGTATTACTCTACTTGAGATTAAATATCAAAATCTGTTTTTAGGTTAGTCTCAAGTATCTTATAAACAAAATCACATATACATAATATAGTATTTTAAAAGTGCTAAAATTGTTTCTGTTATGCCAATCATATTGGTAAATATTCCATTTTTAATTCTAATGCCTTATGTTAGAATTAATTTATCCTTAAATTGCTCATCTACTGAAAACATCTTCACTAACTCATTTTGGGAAATTAGATAAAATCACTTCATTGGTTTTCTAACATATTTGAGGTATTAATTATTTAATTTAGTTAATGTTGAATGTTGTAGTACTAGAGATTGAAGTTAGGTCCTTACATATGAATTACTCCACCTCACACTCAATCTTGGGCTGAATTAAAGTTCACCTTCAGAATCATTAAAGTGAAATAAGTTTCTGAAAAAGACCTATTCTTTTCATTGAGAATATCTCAGGACATAGTATTTTAATGGTACCTCTAATGAGTAAATTTGAGAAATAAAATATATTAACAAACAACTGAACTTTTCCTATTCATTGATTGCTTGGTACCTTTACATTCCTGTGTAAATACATCTATGCCTGAAAACTTTCTTGACTAAGCTACTTTAAATGTATTTTTCCACAGTAGCTTCCAGTAGTGACTGTTACAATTAACAGTCTCTGAAAAGATTTGTTGGGCTTGAAATTTAATGAATAAAAAAGGCATCCCTAGGTGAAGTATCAACTCTTCACTGTCAAATAATTTACTCTGCTAGTTTACTGTAACTATTTTATAAATTTTCAGTGTTTAAAAGAATAACCAGCCAATTGATTTATTAGTTTATTTTATGAATATAAGAACTTTGGTTTCTATTGTGGTAAATCTAAAAGGGGGAACAGGTCCTGTGTTGTGACCCTTTCCCCTTACTGGAACAGCTCACCCAGCCTTAATAGGAGAGGAGGTGCCTAGGTTGGCTTCAACATGATTTAACATGGTTGGTTGATACCCTGGGAGTCCTGCCCTTTACTGAAGGGAAACTGAGGAGTAAAAGGGATAGGAGGAGAGATTTTGGAAGTTGGGATCAGGGAGAAGAGAGAGGGGAAACAGCTGTTGAGGTGTTAAAAACTTCAGTTTCTTTTATTTTCAGCTGATAGCTATTGCATAAATTTGAAGATTTTCAAACATATTGTTTAAACATCATCTCTGTTCATTAGAGCAGAGAATTAAAGCAGATGGCATGGAAGAGGTACATGATTAATACCTGGAAGTTTCTATTTCATATAACTGTGATAATATCATTGGTGAGTAATGGATACTTTGAGGACTTGGTACATTTTAGCCCTTTTTAGTTTCTTTACTTTTTTTTGTTTTCATTCGTCAAAAATGTTCTAGTTAAATCAGATGTAAGATTGGATCTTGTAGTTTACTCAAAAATAACTCAAGTTCCAAAATAAAGATATAAATTTTATTATATTTAATTGATATTTCTTGTTTGGAATAAATTAAATTTAGTTTTATAAATAGTGCTCAGTTTGGAAGGTCTTTGCTGTAGTGTGAATCTGATAGGTCACTAAAAAGAGCTCAACTTAATCCAATAGATTTATGAGTAGAGTACTGAATAGAATTTTAAGAAAAGATTGTACAGTGATGAACCAGAATAATAATTACTATTAATATGACTTAAGCAGAAATGTTATGAGACAGAGGAAGTGTCAAAGGAAAGACACCATTTCCAAATACAGTCCTGAGGGTTGTAAATTTTGTGTTTTCTTGGGGCTTACTGTAGAATCACTATCCTTTGTGCTGTTGTATTTTGTGTTTTGTTTTGTTTTCTTCCTTTTGGACTGGGAATATTCTCACCCTGCCACATCATTTGTGGAGTGCCCAATTTTGTTGTCCTAAAAGAAGAGAACTTCCAGGCTTGGATATTTCCTTTCCTCTTTATAGTGTAAACATTGAAAATATGTTTGAAATGAACACTGAATGTGGCTTAGCAATTTTAGATCGTGAGAACAACTCAAAACCTAATGAGTTGTTCAGCAAAATCCAAGAAGAGACATGCAAATAGACAATTTAAAAGCCTGGAATAGAGAAATCTAAAACGGGATTTTAAAAAATGATGCCAGACTGTGAGATTCCACAACATACACTCAAAAACTTATTAGTTATAAGGATGTTTGGGCTGACCAGGAAAGTGATGCCTTTATCATCAATAAGAATCTATGCTAGTTTTCCCAGCACAGGGTACTGTAGTCTACTTTATTTTTGATGGCCAGAAAGACCACCAAATACAGTTGATTAACGCTGTAAGATAAAACAACAAAAATAAACCAACAAACAAAACAAACAAACAAAAACAACAAAAATCGTAAAGGATCAATCTGACATATTACATTCTGTTAAGAAGCCCCCTGTCAGAAAGGCTTCACCCAGCAACTGATAGAAACAGTCCAGAAACTGATAGAAACTCATACTAGGCTAAGTTTGGGGAAATCCCACAGAAGATGTAGAGGAAAGTCCCTAGGAGCCAAAGGGTTCAAATACACCCCAAGAAAATTTATAGAATCAACTAACCTAGGACTATAGGGGCACACGAAGACTGAACAGCCAACCAGGGAGCCTGTATGAGACTAACCTAGGCTCTCTACATGTATGTTACAGTTGTATAGCTTGGACTTCTTTTGGGATTCCAAACAGTGGAAGCACAGCCTGTCACTGACACTTTGCTTGCCTTTTGGACCCTTTCTTCCTAGTGGGTCACTTCCATCTTCCTTAATAAATTATGGGCTTAGTCCTATGCAACTTGAAATGCCATGGCTGGTTGATATCTATGGGAGGCCTACTGCCGGGAGCCATCCTCAGAACTCAATGCCAAGAACTCTCCATACCAGGAGCCATCCCCTCCTGGCTCTCAATGCCAGGAGACCTCGATACCAGGAGTCATTCTCACTTAGATCTCCATGCCAGGAACTATTCCTATGTAAATCTCAAAACCCCCTCCTTTTGACGTTCATCTGTAGATAGGTTACTGTAGCAACCCCTTTCCACTTCACCACCTCATGACCCCCCTTTTATCATGCCAACATTCCAACAGCAATAACTAGCTTTACCAGAAATTATGAGAAACTGTTTCTTAGAAATGATGCCAACCCCCTGAGATTGTTCCCCCCTTTACCCCTCCCAAACCTTGTATGCTTCCCTTTATATTGACTTGTCTGAAAATTAAAGTTTGACAGCTTGATCAGAACTAGACAGGCTGTCCGGCCTCTCTCTCTTGTGTCTTGTTGCCCCATCGCCTTTCCTCTAGGTGGCTTAAAGGAACCCTGTTGACTGTCCTGCGGGTTGGGACAGCCTACCTTTTTCTAAAAAGAAATGGAGAAGTAAATGGGGGTGAGGGTGGTGGAGGGGAAATTAAAAGAGATTCTTTATCCTTGGATAAGTAGGTTATGTTTCTTATAGGATGGCTATTAAAAAAAAAAAAACCAGAAAAACTCACAAGGTGGTTCTATAATGAACATGAAAGAATCAAACCTTAATGAGCTGCATTCAGCATACTTAAGAATTAGGTAAAGTCATTAGTTTAATGAGAAGTGTTAGATCATAGCTACCTAGTTACCTTTATCTACAAGATTAAAGTAAAATTTTTATTCATGTCTTCTCATTTCGGTTACATAATAATGCTAAGCATGAAAATATGCATTTCTCAATTACTTTGGATAATTTACTGTAAAAAAAAACAGAAATATAAGTTACTGTACCTTCAAGTTAGAAGTAAGATAATCTATATCTTATTATGATAAAAATGATATTCTACTTGAGCTTTATTTTTTATTATTTCTTAAATTTTACAAGCATGTTTCATGATTGACTTGTGATCAGTCAAATACTCCAATAAATTCTATTTTTACATATTGTTGTTCACGCATTCCATTCAACAACTGGTGCTGGTATAACTGGAGGTCTGAATGTAGAAGAATGAAAGTTGATTCTTATTTATCACCTTGTACAAAGCTCAAGTCCAGGTGGATCAGGGACCTCCACATTAAACCAGATACACTGAATGTAATAGAAGAAAAATTTGGGAAGAACCTTGAATCCATTGGTAGAGGATAAAATTTCCTGAATAGAACATCAATGGCTCAGTCTATAAGATCAACAATTGACAAATGGGACCTCATGAAATTCAACAGCTTCTGATAGGCATAGGACAAAATGGCAACCTACAGATTGGGAAAAGATCTTCACTAACCCCACATGCGATAAAGGCCTACTGTCCAAAATATACAAAGAACTCAACAAGTTAGACTCCAGAAGACCAAATAACCCAATTTAAACATGAGTTACAATGCTTAACAGAGAATTCTCAACTGAGGAATCTCAAATGGCTGAGAAACACTTAAGGAAATGTCGACATCTTTAGTCATCAGGGGAAATGCAAATCAAAACATCCCTGAGATTCCACTTTAGACTAATCAGTATGGCTAAGATCAAAAACTCAAGAAGCAGCAGATGCTGGTGAGGATGTGGAGAAAGAGGAACACTCTTCCATTGCTGATGATGGGATTGCAAGCTGGTACAACCACTCTGGAAGTCAATTTTGTGATCCATTAAGCAACTGGAAATAGTTATACGTGAAAAACCAGTTACACCACTTCTGGGCATATACCCAAAAGATGCTCCAACATATAACAATAACATATTCCCTGCTATGTTCATAGCTCTTATTTATAATAGCAAGAACCTGGAAACAACCCAGATGTTCCTCAATGCAATAATGGTTAGAAAAAATATGGTACATTTACATAACAAAATAGAACTCAGCTATTAAAAATGAGGACTTTATGAATTTTGCAGGTAAAAGGATGGAATTGGGGAAAATACCATCCTGAGTGAGATAACCCAGACTCAAAAGGACACATATAATATGTGCTCACTGACAAGTGGATATTAGCCAACATTTTTAGGATATGTATAATAAAACTCAGAGACCATATGAAACTTAACAAGAAGGAAGGCTCAAGTGTGGATGCTTCAATCCCATTTAAGTTTGCTAAGTATTTTTAATTTTCATCTTATAATTTTTAACACTATATTGCCCTGATGATGTCATTAGTTTGTTAACATCTGTGGAGATTTTAATGAAAATAATCTCCCATAGACTCAGAGGAAGTGGTATTATTAGAAGTATGGCCTTCTGGTCAGACATCAATGAGAGGAGAGGCCCTTGGACCCAAAAAGTCTCATTTCCAAAGTGTAGCCGCCAGCAGCTACATGTAAACTGGGTTACCTGTTGAGAGAATTTTGGGGTCATAGGGAAGAGAAGCGAAAAGAACGTACGGCTAAGTCAATGTTCACTGATCAAAGCCGTAAACTTTAATGGCGCCGGACCTTTTAACAGTTCGGGCAAACCCTTCCCCCCAGACTCCAGGCTGAGTTCCGGTGGAAGTTGTCTAGCTTCTCTTGGAGGTCTTCGTCTTGACTGCTCCGGCAGCTGGGTGGGTCACCTGTTTAATTCAGGAATCCCTATACCAGGAAGAACAATGAACTTAACCTTTACTACGTGCACTCCACCCTAGGTGGAGCAGGATCCTGGCTAACTGGGAGAAGTTAACCTTGACCAAAGTCAAACTCTGACCAAGTGCAAGACTGCCCCAATATGGCTCTGTACATGTCCTCCCTTTTTTTATTAATTTGAACACGAGGAGGTAGAAAACAAGTGGATAAATATCCTTCATAAGAAGGCGGGCCTTAACCAGGAGGGGAAGCATTGACCGTAATTCCTCTTAAATATTGTATAACGTCTTTTTCAGAGGAGGGGTAATAGGCTCCCTTATTATTTTAAGGACAGCCTCTCGACGTTAACCCCTATGCAATTAGGTGTACTTCCTGGGGACTCAGAAGCAGAAATTCACCTCCCCATGCAGTGCTTTGCCTCGCACGTCTCGCTGGTACCCATGTTTGTTCATAAACAAACACACATAGATCTGAGTTCTATGTGGCTCCCTCTTTGGAGATCCACTTGTGTAAGTTTTGAAGCCAGGGGGGTCTGCAAGTGTCTTTAACAGACATGTAATCTCTCCATCCAGGTGAGCCTGGGTGGAGACAGCCAGTCTGCTTAACAGACAAGGTCAAGAGTTAAAGGTGGAATAGGATTAACTTGTCCCAGAAGTATCCAATTCAGTTGTAAATTAACAACTTTAAGGATCCAAAGCTTGGCCTCTGAGGTGGAGAGGTAGCCTTGTGAATCAAGAATTAAGCTGTTACTTCTCAGGAAAAGTGGAGACTATATGTTAAATTAACACAGCTGGCTGAAGATTGTTAGCCATCTTCAAAATTGGAATCTTCAATATTGGAATTATTTCTAGACCAGTCTATGGTTGAGTCAGCTGAACACAATAAGGAGAAGAGTCATTTTAACTCTTCTTAATTAATTTTTCCTAAGCTAGCATAACAGTCTCCATGTTCTGTCCCACAAAGTCTAAAAGCTTGAAGCTAGGCAATTTATCTAACCTGGGACATTTAACAATTGAGGTAAGTCAAGAACATATACCCAATATAGCTCTTATGTTACCATGGTCTGGGCATTCAGCAAGCACACAGTCAGCATATCTTCTGCAGCATTCTGTGGAAAAAACAGAGGACATGCCTTCTCCCCCAATATTAAATCAGGATCATGGCATATGTTAGTAAGTGAATTCCTTCATTTCACCTAGACATCAATATGTCTAATTACAAGATGTCATATACATTTAGCAAGGAGTTTCTTGGCATCTAAATTTTAAAATTTTAAAATTTTCTTAAAAACATGTAAGCATAATTTAAATTATATGCACAGGGACACAATTTCCCCTCTCTTCTTTCTTCCAAGAAGATATTGTTTTATTAATTTAAGTTGGAACACAAAGTATAACCCATAACATAGGCAATAACTATGTAATTATATAAAATATAGTTGCTTTTTCTGTTAGAGCAGTTGCAACTAGACAGCCTAAAAATGAATCATTAGTCACATGTACATATTTTTTTAATCTTTTAAATTAGAAATATGAATATCATTTATCTGTAATAACTAAGTCCTCTAGGATTAACACCATTACGTGGTAGAGGTAGAAATTGAGGACATCAAGAACAAATCTTTATAATTTGATGTGCACAAAATATAAAATTATTTCAAATACCTAAAGGACAGTCATTTAGAGAATATATCCTTTGTTCTTAGAAATTTGAATCACATTTGTACAAACTGTAGAAATTAAGAATTAGCAGTATTAAAAATGGACCAATTTTAAGCAATTATAAACCATGAGCTATGTATATCTACTATTATTAAAAGCTTGACCTTTAACATCTTAAAAATAGCTGCTATAGCACCCAATTCAGGTATCTGTGTTGAAGCAGGGAGAAACTTAAAGGAATAAACATGTGATCTGATAGTACAAATTATCTTTTGGATAACAATTATTAATTTTGCCTAAAAATGCTTGCCATGTAATAGATCAACCATTAATAATAAATTTGATTGTTGCTTGAAGCAAGGAACAAACGTTTCCTACCTTGAAAACAGAGGTTTAAGACCTTCTGTGGCAAGCTTAAAATGAGGTAAATATAAGATAAAGCCAATTAATATATCCTAACAACTTTTGAAAGCCATTTACCTAAAAATTCTAAAAGTCTATAGGAGCAAGGGCCTGTAACAAACATTCTATGAACATTATACACTGAAAATTTTAAGATCTTAACTTCTAGTATTGAAACAGAGACAAAACACTTTTTCTCACAAGACATAAGGCTGTTAGCCATTCCTTGAGGCAAAACTTTCTAATGAAATTGTTTTGTTGTCTCTTTAAAATTAGAAGCAAATGCTTTTATAATTATCAGAATGTAAAGCAAAAAACCAACCCTTTAAATTTACAATAATTTTATAGGGAGTAGACAGGCCAAATGTTAATGCTTTTATAGCCTCCTTGACCTTTCATAGATTTGAACTGCATTTTAACCCACACCTGGATAAGTCAAAAACCTTTTTTTTTTTTTTTTTTTTTTATTTGCCCTAGGATCCACCTTTAGTCCTTGGCAAGGACTAGACCTGAGCCTTTTAACTAAGACCAGACCCAAACCTGCTAGGACGTTTTCAGGATTAAACAAAAGAAACCTGTAATTTCATGGTCAAAGGAACCTACTTGATATCAAATACATTTCTACAGAGATCTCCTTTTTAATCTTGGAGGGTTAAATTTTGCTCCTACCATTGTAGCCTATAAACTTGTGGAAAAGAGGCAATGGGCCTCTAAAACCCATAGCTGTATCACTCTTAAAATTATCTTAATTACAAAGTGTTAACAATTACGAGCCTGCAAACTGAAAACTGTAGCCAATGACACACTGATTTTTATTGTAACTCAATGTTTTCTTGCAATATTAGAGCACAATTGTAATTTTGGAAGCAAATCTCAATTTTAAACAATCTATTTTCTTTAAAATTAATGGCAAACACATATTTACAGCACAAGGTTTGTATGCCAGTTCTTATGTTCAAGTGTATAACAGTGTAACTTATTAAAGAGACAATATTTTAGATCTTAATCTTCATTAAGTCTAATCTCCAGGCCAAGATTCACATGAAACACCATGCCAATTTAGGAGCGTCCCAAAGGCCTGTATTTCCTGGATTGCGTCATGCCATGTGGTGTTCAAAATGGCGACTACCCTAAACTACCAGCCTTAACCATCATGCCACGTGTTCAAAATGGCGACTACCCTAAACTACCAGCCTTAACCTGACTTTTGTTAATAACATTATACCTTTTAAATCATGTGCAGTGACTTAAGCCAATACTCTATAGTCAAGACATGCAAAATATACCTTTAAATCCAATTATAAACAAGAACAAAGCATGAGTGGCGTTAGGCCACGTGTAGTTAGTTAAGATGGCTCTAACACTGAATTACCAGTTTTAAACTAACCTTTTCTTAATAACACTATACCTTTTACATAATAACCAATTAATTTATAACTCTTTAGTCAAGAAATGTAAAGCCTTATATCATTAAAACCAATTAAAAACAAGTATAAAGCGACTACATGAATTTCACAAGCCAAACCAAAGTCTTCCCAAATCTCGAGGTTTCTGGGCTTTTAAGAGCGGCTTTTTCCCCAGCCATGTTTCTGTCTTGGGTGAGTGAGCTACGCTGCTGCAGCGTGGCTTTGAATCAATCCCCACACAAACTGTGGCTAGCTCAAAAGGTTACCAGCAGATGTAATCTTTACCAATTTTTTCTTTTTAACATGAAACAGTCATTCACACAAAGACACAGAGAGGACATAAACATACACATAGACAGTCGGTGCACCGGGACAAACACGGAAAGATACACAGAAAGTTAAGCGTGCTTGTTAAGCAATTGCATCCATTTTCCTCTTTAAACAGCTCTTAGAAGCTGTGGACATATGCCTATTTTTAAAAACCCCTTTCTTTTTGCCGAAATCAGCTCTTACGAGCTTTGGGCAAATGCCTACCAAATTCCTTCCCCATATTTCCCTATCTTATCAACCCAAGCAGTCCTGCGCTGGGTCCACGCAGTATGCTTGAAAAACTGTATCCATTCCTGCACTCACAACCATAGACACGAATTCACTAGCGCTAGTTTTGCCCTCTATGTTGCTTACCGTGCGGACACCATTAATTTTCACCTTTTCCACGAAGCTTCGCTGGATAGGGCTACCTCAAGAAATTCTCTCGTGCCAGGTCTTCCCACGTTCAGGCGCCACTATGTAGCCGCCAGCAGCTACATGTAAACTGGGTTACCTGTTGAGAGAATTTTGGGGTCATAGGGAAGAGCGGCGAAAAGAAAGTACGGCTAAGTCAATGTTCACTGATCAAAGCCGTAAACTTTAATGGCGCCGGACCTTTTAACAGTTCGGGCAAACCCTTCCCCCCAGACTCCAGGCTGAGTTCCGGTGGAAGTTGTCTAGCTTCTCTTGGAGGTCTTCGTCTTGACTGCTCCGGCAGCTGGGTGGGTCACCTGTTTAATTCAGGAATCCCTATACCAGGAAGAACAATGAACTTAACCTTTACTACGTGCACTCCACCCTAGGTGGAGCAGGATCCTGGCTAACTGGGAGAAGTTAACCTTGACCAAAGTCAAACTCTGACCAAGTGCAAGACTGCCCCAATATGGCTCTGTACACCAAAGGGTAGGGCAATGCCAGGTCAGGGAAGTGAGTGTGGGTGGGTTAGTGAGCAGGGGCAGGTGGGATGGGATGGGGGTTTTCAGCGGAAACAAGGAAAGGGGATAACATTTGAAATGTAAATAAAGAAAATATCTAATAAAATTTTTTAAAAAAGTATGGCCTTGGTAGAGTAGGTGTGTCCTTGTTAGAAAGATGTGGTCTTGCTGGAGGAAGTATGGCGAAGTGAGTTGACGTTGAAGTTTCAGATGCTCCAGCCAGGCCCATTGTCTCACTCTCTTCCTGCTGCCTACCTATCTAGAATTCTCAGCTACCTGTCCATAACCATGCCTTCCTGCTTGCTGTCATGCCTCCAAACATGAGGGTATCAGATTAAATACTTGAACTGTAACATAGCCCCCAATTAAATGATTGCCTTTATAGGAATTGTTGTGATCATGGTATTTCTTTACAGTAATAAACCCATATAAGATAATTCCTAGACACACTTCTACAGTATTGTGCTCAGCACAGCTTCCTGATTGTTTTTTTAATTTTTTTAAATTTTTTAAATTTCATTCGATACATTTTTTATTTACATTTCAAATGATTTCCCCTTTTCTGGTCCCCCACTCCCCGAAAGTCACATAAGCCCCCTTCCCTCCCCCTGTTCTCCCACCTACCGCTTCCCAATTCCCTGTTCTGGTTTTGCCTTATACTGCTACACTGAGTCTTTCCAGAACCAGGGGCCACTCCTACGTTCTTCTTGTACCTCATTTGATGTGTGGATTATGTTTTGGGTATTCCAGTTTTCCAGGCTAATATCCACTTATTAGTGAGTGCATACCATGATTGATCTTTTGAGACTGGGTTACCTCACTTAGTATGATGTTCTCCAGCTCCATCCATTTGCCTAAGAATTTCATGAATTCATTGTTTCTAATGGTTGAATAGTACTCCATTGTGTATATATACCACATTTTTTGCATCCATTCTTCTGTTGAGGGATACCTGGGTTCTTTCCAGTTTCTGGCTATTATAAATAGGGCTGCTATGAACATAGTGGAGCACGTATCCTTATTACCTGCTGGGGAATCCTCTGGGTATATGCCCAGGAGTGGTATAGCAGGATCTTTTGGAAGTGAGGTGCCCAGTTTTCTGAGGAACCGCCAGACTGATTTACAGAGTGGTTGTACCAATTTGCAACCCCACCAGCAGTGGAGGAGTGTTCCTCTTTCTTCCACATCCTTGCCAACACCTGCTGTCTCCTGAGTTTTTAATCTTAGCCATTCTGGCTGGTGTAAGGTGAAATCTCAGGGTTGTTTTGATTTGCATTTCCCTAATGACTAATGAAGTTGAGCATTTTTTAAGATGTTTCTCCGCCATCCGAAGCTCTTCAGGTGAGAATTCTTTGTTTAATTCTGTACATCATTTTTTAATAGAGTTATTTGGTTTTCTGGTGTCTAACTTCTTGAGTTCTTTGTATATATTGGATATGAGCCCTCTAGCTGATGTAGGGTTGGTGAAGATCTTTTCCCAATTTGTTGGTTGCCGATTTGTCTTTTTGATGGTGTCCTTTGCTTTACAGAAACTTTGTAATTTTATGGTCTCATTTCTCAATTCTTGGTCTTAGAGCATATGCTATTGGTGCTCTGTTCAGGAACTTTCCCCAGTATCGATGTCCTTAAGGGTCTTCCCCAGTTTCTTTTCTATTAGCTTCAGAGAGTCTGGCTTTGTGTGGAGGTCCTTGATCCATTTGGAGTTGAGCTTAGTACACAGAGAAAAGGAACATAAAGGGAACCCTCACAGCTTTTTCCACTTATCTTCACTCTTGTCTTACATCATTTTCTTTACACAATTTGAATGGACAATGAGGAAAAGACTATGAGGATAATGATAACTTTACTCATTTAATAAAACTCAGTTTATTTCCTTCATTTCTTATATTCTAATATATGAATGACACTATGTCTTAATTTGCATTGCTTTCCTATCACTTTTTTCCTTTTCTCCTCTTCAAGGTACTAAACAGATTTCTTAGAGAGCGACTCACATCTGACCTCTGCTGTGATGCTACTTGCTACATAGGCAATTTTCTAATCAAATTGTTTTAGACAATTATTAAAAGCCACTGAAGAGAGACAATGGCCTTGGTACCCACACGTACCCCCTGAAACTTGGAAGCCTAAAGTAGAAGGATCCTTGCACCCAGGATTTTTGAGAGCAGGATGAACAATATAATAGAAGCCAATCCCATATCTCCTTGTATAAAAATAAATCACTGGATAATTTTGAATTCCTAATAGTTTCCTTTTATATTACTTTCTGCTTCATCTCTATATTAATAGTATATCTCCTTTCTCCCCCATCTCTGTATGTGTGAATGTGTGTATTTTTGTGTGTTTATCTATCTTACCTTCGATTTTTACCAGATAGAGTGTTGTTTGTGGTCTATACTGACTTCATATTGCCTATCTGAAATCTAATTAACCTAGTGAGCTTCACACAGAAAACACACAGACATGCACACATACACACAGAGGCACTAACACATACAGTCACATACATTCACACACACACATGCACATGCATATACACACACAAACATACACCCACTCACACACATCCACACATGCACATGTACCTGCACATACATATACATGCATACACACATACACATTTACACACAAAAAAGCACACACACACTTACTTCCTGTGTCATCTGTAGACAAATTTGAAATCAGAAACATGGCTATTCTTGGTGGAATACAGACACAACTTTAATCCCAGGAAAGAGAGGCAGGAAAATCTCTTAGTTCTACTTAGTCAGGTCCATTGAGTAATTTAAGAGGAGAGACAGTACAGAGACAGAATAAGAGAGTACATGGAGAAAGAACAGGGGAATTCAAGAAGGCAAACAGAAAATAGAAAAAAGTAAGGTATAGACAGACAGATAATACAGAAGAACAAACAGACAGGACAGAAAGAAAAGAGTACAGTAGAGTTTGAGAGTACTGTACAGTTGAGTTTAGGCAGTTCAGTTCATAGAGTTCACAGGCATTTTTCCAAGCAGAGCAATTCAGTGAGAAACTCGGAGAAGCCATCTTGAATCAGTCATCTTGAAGAAACATTTGAGCCAGAAGAGCCGAGGTGAACACGCCAGTCAGAGTTCAGAAAGAACTAAAGAGTGTCAGCTTATTCAGCAGTAAGCCTCCGAGACAATAACATTAGGCAATCAAAAGTTACTTTTACAGTCACCTGTTGGAATTCTGATCCAAGACACAATCCTACTAAATGTGATTCCCTGATTCTTCTTTACTCAGTTTTTATAACATATGCCTAGAAATTCTTATTTCAGGCTATTCAAATCAATTCATTGACTTAGTATTAAAGTGAAATATCTAATGAGGTTCATACAATATGAAAGACAAAAGAATCATCAATATACCCCATTTACTCACTGAGTACACATGAAGAACATAATTCTAGACAATTTAAAGCAAATTACCTTTTAAATAATGAAAACGAAGTAAAGATATAAAAACTGAAATCATTGCTATTGGATGAAACAGTCAAAATATGACCTGAAATAAACTGGATTTAACATGACAGAATATGCTATAATGTTAATAAGAAATATAATTTCCAAATAGGATTTTTATTCACTCTTGAAATAAACATTATTGTCCCAAAATAATATTGTTAAATATTATTTATATATTATTATTTGTATGTTTTATATTTAGTATTTATATATTAAAAGTGCATGTAGAGTAGATAAATTAACGCAATGTATAAAGTAGTTAAAATATTTGAGTGAAAAATAATATTTTTTGAAGCTTGTAGGTAAATAGTTGCCTAGTGAGAGGAAGCCTACATTCTCACTAAACTAAAAGAAGATATTGAAGAACAAAATAAAAAATAACCCAATGCAAACTGCAGAGACATATCTAAAGAATAGTGTAGAGATAACAGAGAAACCAGAGAACCTGGAGGCCCAAGATGACCCCTAATAAAATGCAAAATAATAAAACATATTGTGTTGACCATTCTCAACCCTGCTAACCCCAACCCAAGGCATACATTATATGATTAGAAAATATAAGCAAGGGGTGTTTAGAAAAATTCCATAGACAATATTGTTATTTGCTACTGAATAAGCTAATTTTTTTTTAGGCCTTTGACTCATGTTTTGCTATACACATTATTGTGTTACAATGGAAAAAGGACAGGAAGAAGTATACACACAACTCGGATATCTGATATGAAGCATCATCTTTACATGCTATCAAAAAACAATCTTACATAGTATCTGGATATCCAGGCCTTAGTGTGTTAGCTACCTCAGCCTCCAGATACCAGATCAAAATCCACACTTGAATTCTTGTGGTTTCAGATAGGTCCCATGAAGATTATCTCAGAAAATGTCCACCAAATTTTGAACGTTATTGGCAATTTGGCTGTGACCTCAGCATCTAGAATGTTCACAGTATGAATTTAATCATTATTTATTATATACATGTAACATTAAAAAATTATATCAGCCATATGAAATCATAATTTGTAAGCATAAGAAAAGAATGTAAAATGGTTATACAACAGGAAAACATAAATGTTTAGTAAGTGATCAGCGTACGCTTTTATAAAATGCTTCCCATTGAAATTTTGTTTTATATATATTCCTATTATTTTGTCACAGTGCATATCATATTTTATCTCATAGCCATTCATCCCTATAGGCCACATAGAACACTGACTTTCCACATCTCCATCTCCTAAACCATGCAGTCTAACTATCAATTGGTGCATTCTGAAATTCGAAGCTAAAATTCTCATACCAAAATATATAACCGACATCCTTTCTATTAGATTGTTATCTTCTAAAAATAAGCAATATTGAAAACCAAGACAATATGTTTACCTCAAAGATCACCAAGCTCCTAGTAAATGTCTTGGTGAGAACAACTTGGATGAAAGACAAGAAACAGAGTTTAAAGGAACAATGAGAAATATGTTCAAAGATTTCAAAGGATTCAAACAAGCCACGAAAATGAAGAAGAATATAAATAAACTCCCAACTGAAGCCTAAGAAACAAACAAAAGATGAGGACTGTTCAAAGAGGAAATTGAGTTCAATACAAATGCTGAGAAAAAAAAAAACAAACTGAAATGAAAAAAAAATAAAATAAAAAAGTATATGTAATAAAGAATGCAGTGGAAAGTGTTACCAACAAAATAAACTATAGCAGACAGAATAGCTGAGCTTCATGACAAACTAGAGGAATTTGATCATTCAATCAAAGAAAAGTATAAATTTAAAAACATATAATGAAGGGACTATGCAGGAACTCCTAGATACCATGAAAAGAGCATAACTATGAATTATAGGCATAAAGAGAAAAGAATTTTACATCAAATAATCTAACAT
The DNA here is from genome assembly GCF_947179515.1 of Apodemus sylvaticus. NCBI lineage: Eukaryota > Metazoa > Chordata > Mammalia > Rodentia > Muridae > Apodemus > Apodemus sylvaticus. The sequence goes on from NC_067480.1 coordinate 18,376,151, forward strand.
ATTATCATTAAAATCATAGAAGAAAACTTCCAAAATCTATAAAAAAGATAGCAATTTAGGTTTAAGAAAAACACACTATACACTAACTACACAAGTCAGATAGTAAAGCCCACAATAAAAGAATACAGAAAGGATCCAAATAATGGCAAACTAGAAAGCTCGAGTCACATAGAGCGACAGGAGTCTAAGAATAAGAACTTATTAGTCAATAAGGTGAGTGGGTGGCTTAGCACCCTCTCAGAAGCAAAGGGGGGAGGGGATGTAGTAAAGAACATGTGGAGAGGGGACAAGGACGCAGGCAAGATTTGGAATGTAAATAAATAAAATAATAAAATTTAAAAATTGAAAGCTTTTTGAGGTCAAAGGAGCTTGAAGTAAAGTGACTTAAATTCCTAACATCACAGATGCCAACCCAGACTACATTCGCTGAAAAGGTATCTGTCATTACTGATGAAGAAAGAAAAACCTTTCATGATAAACAAGCCTAAAGAAATTTATGAGCACCAATTCATCTCAATAAAGAACACTGGAAGAAATACTATGAGCTGTAGAGGATAAGAGTACCTGAGCTTTTATCTGAAGCTAGATTTAAAAAAAAAAAAAAGTTAAAATCAAGCTATGACAGCAGTTATGCAAAGCATGGATAAGAAAATAAACATCATTCAATCTACAACATGACAGCTATAAATACACATCTTTCAGTAATAGTGGTAAATTCCAATAGTATCCAGTCTCCAAGCAAAAAACACAAGTTATTTAGAAAATAAAATCCACTCTTTTGTTATCTTCAAGAAACATATTTCACACCCAAAGAGAGAGAATAATTTAGAGTAAAAAGATGAAAATAACGTCCCAAGCAAACAGGACTTGCAGTTGCTACTACTTTAGCATCTGCCAGAAGGCTTCAGGTTAAAACTAATGAGAAGATGTAGAGAGTCACTCACTCTGATCAATGGAACAGTTCACCAGAAGGACAAAATATGTCTGAACACAAGTGTACAGAGTTTCAAAACCAAAGTAAAGGACTTGGGAAGACACAGAAGAAACCCAGCATAGAACCAGTCGATGTCTTTATCACTCCATTATCCTCTATGACCATGCCATGCAGACAAATAAAAGTAAATAAAGAAGTATAGGAAAGATGACATAGTTGAACAAGTAGTCCCAAAAGACTAATTCATTCCACAGGGTACTTCATGCCACACTACAGAAAACATGTTTTTTCTCGGCAGGGTTTAGATGCTATTGAACTGACCATATATAAGTAAATCTCAAAACATTCAGAAAAAATTGAAATTACTCTTTGTGTTCTGCATAATCAAAATGGAACAAATTCTGAAATCTAAAATAACACCAGTAAATTCACAAAACCCTGGTAACTATACAACAGAGTACTCAATAATAATTGGGTCATAGAAAGGATAAGGAACAAAATCAAAATCTATCTCAGAATTAACTGAAGACTAAAACAAAATATACTAAAATCTCTGAGGTACAAGGAAAGCAGTCCAAGAAGAAAAAAATAGCATTCTAAATGCCTGCATTTTTAAAAATAAGGAGACAAACATAATTTGTTAATGTACCCCAAGAGTTTAGAAAAACAGGAAGAAGTTAACACAAATGCAGTAGACAGGAAGAAATAATATAACGTGAGACAGAAATCAATGCAATCAAAGTAAGCAACAAACAAATATATGCAAAGAAGCTGTGATATGAAAAGCTGTTTCTCTGAAGGAAAGAAAAGGTCAACACACCCTTACCAGGATTAACTGAAAGCTACAGAAGACCCACATTAATAAAAGTGGAAATGAATGGGAAAATGCACAACTGATTCAAATAAAAGTCACAAGGAAACAATTTATAAAGTTATACTGTACTACAGTGGAAGCCAAATGGATGTGAAACTAAAAACCTGCACAAGAAAGAAAAGCGTAAATCAAACAGGAAGCCCACAACTTTGGAGACAATTTTCATCAGTTATTTACCCAATGGAGGATTTATATTTAGAAAATGTAAACTATTTTTAAGATGTGTTGTCAAAGGACCCCATTTACAATGAATTTAGTTATGAAGAGAGACTTTCTAAACAGAACAAAAGGCTAAAAATAAATATTAACGGTGTTGGCTGAAAAATGAGAGAAATGCAGATTAAAACAATGGATCTCATTCTTAAGTAGATTTGCTATGATGACAAAAATGACAGCAGACTTTAGTGTGTACATGGGGATTTTGGAACCCCTATTCCCTATTATTGGGACTCAAAATCAATTTAGGCACCCTGAAAAACACAATGGAAGTTCCTCAAAAATTTAAATAGGGGGCAAAGAACTGGCTCAAGAATTAAAGCCATTTGTAGTTCTCCTTGAGGACCCAGATTTAATTCCTAAGACTCATGTAGTAGCTCACCACCATCTTTAACTTGACCTTCAGAGAATCTAACAAACTCCATGGCCAATTGCAGGTAAGAGAGACATTTATTGTGCAGAGACATATACACAGGCAAAGTATTTATACAATATGTATAATCTAGAAAGAGATGTCTATCTGACCCAAATACACCATTCATCTCTATGTCCTACTATGGAGATATTTACACACCTACACTCATTGTTGCTCTGTTCACAATCTGTTGGAAATGGGATCAGCCTAGCTGAGCATCAATTGATGGAAAGATAATGGAAACATGGTACATATATCAAATGGAAATTTACATAATGATGAAGGGAAATGAAATTATGAATTTTGAAGATGAATTACTGGAACAGGAGTAATTATGCAGAACAGGATAGCACAGCCCCCAAAGGCCAAACGCATCATCCTCTCATTCATTTGTAAATCTGAGCTTCAAGCTTTCAGATTCATCCATTTTACCTGGAGTAGCAGCACAACCCAGGAATCTAGAGAGGACACATTCGGAGTGAGAGAAAAGAGCTTAAGGGAGATAATGTTAGAAGACAGGAGATATGGTGAGAAAGGGCAAATAAGGTGAGGAGGAGAATGCTAGAGTAGTTCAGAGCTGTGTGATCTAGATGGGTAGAGTGAGGGATGCTTGCAAAAACTATATGCAAACCTGCTGTCTTAAAGCTTCCTAAACATTATATATTAAATTTAGTTGGAAGTACACCACACAGTGCAAGAAAGATCTTCCAGATGACATAAGATATCAAACGAGTAAATAAAAACAGGGTCAGAAATAGGATCCAATACTCCCAGTTGTTGGGAAAGTGAGACCAGGCAACTTTTGCTCTTCTTGGTTCCCATGAGAACCAATGGTAAGATGCTATTGCTAAAGACACTACATATTTTGATCACAGGATTTGGAATAGTGGAGTTTCTAATACCACAGGAGATATGGTTCGGTCTCAAAGAACCATATCATACTTTGCAGACTGCTGAAGGCAAGAAAATCTATCAATAATCTTATACAGATGTATCCGATGCAAAATGTAACAATAGCCTAATTGGTAATCTATGCATATTGGTACAATATGTGCATAAATGATACATGGATGCATGTCCACATTTTAATTTTATTTAAAGACTACTACATAGGAATAAATGTGCTCATTTCTGGTAGCATAATCCGAGCAGAGAACTCACAGCTAAGAAGAACTTAGGCCCTACTAAATTTTTCTAAACAGAGACCCAGTATCCAAACTTCCTTCTAAACACTTATTTTTATATCAATAAACTAATGAATTCTCAACCCTCTTTAGAGACAATTCTTTATGCACTGGATGGTGATTAATTCAGAGCCCCACAAATCAGGCAGTAGTGGCCCTTAACCTCAGCAACTGAAGTTGCAGAGGTAGGCTGGATCTCAGAGTTACAGCCAGCCTGGTTTACAAAGTGAGTTTCAGGCAGAAATGGATACACAGAGATCTATTTTAAAAAACACATACATGCATACATACATGCATACATACATACATGCATACATACATACATACATACATATAGAGACTCTTAACAGTTTAAGGCCCAGAGAACAATTGGTGATAGAATGTTCAGTCCAGATGGGACATCTGTATTACAACCTCTCTTTTTCTCCCAAGGCTCAGGGAGAAATTTGGGCTGAAAAATTCTAAGAGACAGAATTCAGGGGAGGTTCCTGAAAAATAATGTTTTCTGGATATGACAGAGAAATTGTTCTCATGAATTCATAGCAGTGATGGCTAGAAAGATAATACATACACAAGTCTGAGTCATTCAAGGCTCAAGTATCAGGCTTGGTATCTAGGTGATGGCCATGGATGAGGGACAGTAAGATTTATTTAGTGGTGTGACTTATGGTAGGTTACACATTTCCCAGTGGATGGAGTCTTACAACTCTGTGTTTACAGGCAGTACTATCTGGACTCCATAAATTATGAGAAAAGAAACATAAAGACAACATTAATTTGAGATGGAGAGGTAAGGATGGTCAGGAAGGAGTTGCATGGAAGAAATGAGGGATGTGGAAGTATATAACCTAAATACATTTTACCCACATATGGAACTTTCAAAGAATATATTTATAAATTAATTCAGCATTGGGTAGACAAGTGAACGATCATTGAAGTTTGTATTTAAAACAGTAATACCTATGGTGTCATTTAAAATATATATAGCGAGAGTATTTTCCATTCATTTTTAATTCTATAATTCTTAGAAAAAAGTCAATCATTTAAACTAAACAAAAAGAGAAAAGCTACAATATAAAAATGAGAGCTCTAGCATGTCTCATTCAATGTTTGCCAACAGATATTTATGTCTTCACTATAAGCTGAGTGGGTATATCATACATATTTCTGCAAGAGATTAAGAATCAGAGTTGAAATAATGATAAGTTCATTTCTCACAGAATTGAAATAGGTTAGATAGGACTAAAAATAAATAAACAGAAATAATAGGCACATGAAATATTATGAGTAGAAAAGCAATTATAAGAGAAGGAAGGAGGAAGAGACATATAGTGTGAATTACAGCATGCATCCTCCAAAAGAAGATAAGGCAGCCATGGAAATGTTAAAAGGCTTAGAATGAACTCTAAGCATCATAACAAAAAATATTAAAACAGTTTGGTTTATGCTAGTATTTTTAGATATTTATGTCCGGTCTTTTTTGATATTTCAATTTCTTTGCTCAATTTTTCTTGGTATTTTATAATTTCTTGTACAAAACAGAATAATATTTACTCATTTTTCTTTTTTATTAGTTATTTTCTTTATTTACATTTCAAATGTTATCCCCTTTCCTCATTCTCCCTCCAAAACCCCCTATCCCATCCCCTACTCCCTGCTCACCAACCCACCCACTCCTGTTTCCCTGTCCTGGCATTCCCCTACCCTGGGGCATCGAGCCTTCACAGGACCAAGGTCCTCTCCTCTCATTGATGTCTGACAAGGCCATCCTCTGCTACATATGCGGCTGGAACCCTGGGTCCCTCCATGAGTACTCTTTGGTTGCTAGTTTTGTCCATGGGGGCTCTGGGGGTACTGGTAGGATCATATAGTTTTTCCTCCTATGGGTCTATAAACCCCTTCGGCTCCTTGGGTCCTTTCCCTAGCTCTTCTCTTGAAATGATTCAAATACCCAAATCTTTTCTAGAGTTTATGCTAGTATTGAATTATCCTAGCATTAATTTAAAAACATCCTTACAAAGACTATATACACTGTCTCTTTGATTTTCATGACATATAACCATATAAATACATATATTTCTTCATGAATTGTGTTCATTACACACACATACACACATATGTTAATATATTTCAATGTATTACATGTATACTCTGCACATTAGCCTAAACTTGATTCTTATGAGAATACTAAGATCTATACATTTACATTCAATTTTTTCATTATTTTGTCTTGTTTTCCTTTTATTAACAAGGCTTTTGTATTTTCTCCACACTATTTTCACAGTCTTTCTCTTTGTGGTCAACTTATGGCACTATTCTCAAAACTCCACCTTCCCTGTCTTCCCTCTGCCATGGCACAATCTGTGCAGTCCATCAGTTGCTGGTGAATCCGTAACTAGTATTTGCAAACTAAACATTTGAAAACAACAAGCAATTTTGGGAAACACTGAATCACATTCCAAAGACTCACTATGCTTACGTAGTGGAATAGAAACTTTGACCAACTACAAAATTACTGGGGGTGGGAGGGAATGCGTGAGATCATTCACTTGACATATTTGTATAAGTTTGACAGAATTATATAAAATAAATTTAGTTTGATATTTGAAGATACATTCCATGTATGAACAAAAGTGTTAGGATTTAATTTCTGGTGCTGACACAGACATCTTTGGCTTTGGCTTGGCCCCAATACCTTCATAAAAGAACTGTATTTGAGTGACAACAGGATAATCTACTTGAAGGCAGTAGAATTCTGACAAGCTTGCTTTAGGGACAAATGAGAAAAGAACTGATTGGGAACAAGACAAACTGGAGAAGGCAAAGTAGCCTCCTAAGAGAGCACAGAGATACACATGGGTGACACAGCCAGTTGGATGATATGGGAAGTGAGGTTGTTCAGTCATATTACTATATGGAATTTTTAAAGAAGTGATTTTAAAGGAAGATAGTAAATGTCTAAATTTTTTAGACATTAATAAGAATTTATGACCAAAAAGTATTTTGAAATCTGAAGGAATATAGCCTGAAGTTACTATCAATAATTATATGCAATTTATATTATAATCACTTGTATCAGGTCACAAGTTAATAATTCACAGTAACATGATTTTATTTTCTTTCATTTATATTACTGCAAATGTTTTAGTTAGGGTTTCTATTGTTGTGAGAAAACACAATGACCAAAAACAACTTAGGGAGGAGAGGGTGATTTTATTTAGCAGCCATTAAATCCATCACTGTGAGAAGAAAGGACAGGACCCGGGGGCAGGAAGTGACACGGAAGTCCATGGAGGAGAATTGCTTACTGACTATGACTTACTGAGCTTGCTTTCTGATAGCACCCAAGGTCACCGGGCCAGACAGGGAGCACCCAGGGTGAGCTGGCCCTTCCAATATCAATCATCAATCTAGAAAATGCACCGCAGATATTTCTACAGACCAATTTTTTTGCAGATATTTTCTCATTTGAGGTTTCCTCTTACTGAATGACTCCAGTTTTGTCAAGTTGGTATGAAACCATCCAGCACTACACAATTTAGCTCTTGAAAAATAAAATAGCTCATTTCTTTCACCCAGGATAAATAAATCTCCAGTTGAACATTTGGAAATAAAATAGTAATTACTTACTGGGTAATAGATACAGGAAGAACAATATATATGTATATATATATATATATATATATACATATATATATATATATCCAAAAAATATATTCTTTAAATGATGAGTTCTCACTTATGCAAACAAAATATCTTAGAATTTGTCATTGTACTGTATGAGCAAACAGATAAAAGAGTAAAAAGAAGGAAATACTAATAATGTTGCTTTATTAAAGAAGTTAAGACATCGGACTAAATACTGCTATTGACGTTGAGCAGTTACACAGATCCTGATAATTACAATGTATATGAGGAGAAATCCAATGCAAACCTGGAAGGGAGTTAGTACTCTGTGTAGTGAACCTTTAACTGGAATGCATGGTATTCTCAAACATCTGGGAGGAGAGGAGTCAGATTTCAAATTTCAGGGTTTCTGGTCAAACAAAACATCCCAAGTAATCACATTTATTGTGACTTTTACTTGCAAGAAAAGTTTGGCCATTTCTTACAGTTAATGTCAGATGAAAATGAAAACAGAAAAACAACAGGAACACTTGTATATCAGAACACTGTGTGCTTAAAGCAATCTCCCCTCAAGTTCAATTATTTTATCAGATGTAAAATTACTATACATTTGTATTTCAAAACCTACATGAAATGGAGGCATGAAAATACTAGTTCAGCAGCTCCACATATTTGCATAGAGAACAAAAAATCTTTTATACAATATGGCTCCTGCATCTAAGGCTCAAAGATCATTACAGAAAGGGGGGATAGAAAGATTAGAAGCCAGAATATCAGGGAGTTTGCTCTCAGATTGTGTCTTCTAGAAATATCTGACATGATACCCATGAAGTCTTAATACCATGACTGTGTAAACATGAACCTAAAACAACAATGACAATGGATGTCACAAGATTTTAATCCTTTACGAAGAACTATGGAAAACTTTGGAAGGCTGAAAGTGGGAGAAATAATATTTTCTAGGGAAGAGCACACCAGTTGATTATCCAATATCAAATAACCACAGAAACATACATATCGGCAAGATTATACAAACAATACAGTGTGTGTATGTGTGTGTGTGTTGTATAAATTATAATGAACAAGATAACATCAATTTCAAAGAGAGGAAGGGAAGTAAATGGGAAGGAAGAAAGAGACGGAAATGATATGATTACACTATATCAAAAAATAAAAGAAATAATTTAAAATGTTTATATCTAGTCTACTCTTAATATAATATACCATCTAAGAATGAATTAGAAACATACTTAGGGTCTCGGGCCAGACACAGTCTCAAGGAGATGGAGCCCTAATCACAGCAATGTAGAATGTATCTGCCCCCTAACCTATCCCCAAATGTTAGCCTCACGTATCTATAATTATTGATGCACTTATTATACTAAGGTTCTTTTTTGTAATTTTTTATTGGATATATTCTTTATTTACATTTCAAATGTTATACCCTTTCCCAGTTTTCCCCATTCCCAGGTAGCCTCTATCCCATCCTCCCACTTCTATGAGGATGTTCCTCCACCTACCCCCTCCCACCTCCTCACCCTCGATTCCCTTACAATGGAGCATCTCTTGAGGCTTCATAGGACCAACGACCTCTCCTCCTCTTGATGCCTGACAAGGCAATCCTGTGCTACACATGCAGCTAGAGCCATGTGTACCCCTTGGTTAATGGCTTAGTACCTGGGAGCTCTGGGCGAGGGATGGTCTGGTTGGTTGATATTGTTGTTCTACCTATGGGGTTGCAAACCCCTTCAGCTCCTTTAGTCCCTTCCCCAACTTGGACATTGGAGACCCCCACTAAGTTGGCTGGAAGGCTCTGGCAGAGCCTCTCAGGAGACAGCCATATCAGGCTCCTTTCAGCAATCATTTCTTGGTATCCACGATACTTTCGGAGTTTGGTGACTGTATATTGGATGAATCCTCAGGATGTACAGTCTCTGGGTGGCCTTTCCTTCAGTCTCTTCTCTACACTTTAGCTACATATTTGTTCCCGTGAGTATTTTGTTCCCCTTCTCAGAAGAACAGTATTACCCACACTTCGGTCTTCATTCTTCTTGAGCTTCATGTGGTCTGTGGATTGTATCATGGGTATTCTTATACTAAGTTTCTTAAAGAACATTATAAAACAGTACCACTGTTGTTCTGTAACTATTATGCAGGACTTTAATACAGTTGTGCTTACTATGATAAGCAGTCTAAGTCATAAAACAGGAAGCCTGCTAGAGCAGTGGGCAGTATGCGCTGAAGCAAGCATGTAGCTGAAATATGCCGCAGACGAAATAGCGGAGAGAATAAGCCTGAAGCCTGGCAAAGCTTTCTCTAAGTCTGAAATTAAACATTAAAAAGAAAAAAATACTCAGGCTGAAAAATGCATGAGAACACAGAAAATTTGTGGCAACCATAAAATCTATACCCTCTTGATATAGGAATACGAGCACAGGTGCATAAGATCAAAGAATAGAAAATAAATACTTGAAGTGATGAAGAATGAGAAGTTACCTTAAATTGAACTAAACATCAAAATATGGGCACAGGAGATGAAAAAATATAAATTGGACTAAATGGTCAACAAACAGAGGAAATGCCAGGCCTATTATATTGAAACTGTACAAAATCAAACAAAAAGTATCATGAAAGAAGCCAGATAGAATTACCTTTTTTTTTAAATAGAAGAATAAATGCAAGATTGCCTTCTAAAACAGCCTTAGAAATTCTACAAAGAGATTTAATAAACAAATTCTTATGTTTTAGACAAAATATTCTACACAAACATTCTTTCAAATTAAAGAAAAAAAGACATCCTTAGAAAAAATTTCTACATTTAAGAAAATGACCAAAAATAGTATTTAAAGTAAGAACAGAGGTAAATTGACTGAAATGTACATAAAGATACATAATGTGTTGAATAAATTTTTGTAAAAATAATAGTAGAATTGGTATAGTAAATTATATGCTTATATCTTTTTATAATTTCCTTTTTTTTCTTTTTCTTTTTTTTAAATTTTATTCGATATATTTTTTATTTACATTTCAAATGATTTCCCCTTTTCTGGTTCTCCACTCCCCGAAAGTCACATAAGCCCCCTTCCCTCCCTCTGTTCTCCCACCCATCCCTTCCCACTTCCGTGTTCTGGTTTTGTCTTATACTACTACACTGGGTCTTTCCAGAACTAGGGGCCACTCCTCCATTCTTCTTGTACCTCATTTGAAGTGTGGATTATGTCTTGCATATTCCAGTTTCCCAAGCTAATATCCACTTATTAGTGAGTGCATACCATGATTGATCTTTTGAGACTGGGTTACCTCACTTAGTATGATGTTCTCCAGCTCCATCCATTTGCCTAAGAATTTCATGAATTCATTGTTTCTAATGGCTGAATATACAGATTCAACGCAATACCCATCAAAATCCCAACTCAATTCTTCATAGAGTTAGAAAGAGCAATTCTCAAATTCATCTGGAATAACAAAAAACCCAGGATAGCTAAAACTATTCTCAACAACAAAAGAAATTCTGGGGAAATCAGTATCCCTGACCTCAAGCAATATTACCGAGCAATAGTGTTAAAAACTGCATGGTATTGGTACAGTGACAGGCAGGCAGATCAATGGAACGGGATTGAAGATCTAGAAATGAACCCACACACCTATGGCCACTTGATCCTGGACAAAGGGGCTGAAAACATCCAATGGAAAAAAGATAACATTTTCAACAAATGGTGCTGGTTCAACTGGAGGTCAGCATGCAGAATGAGAATTGATCCATCCTTGTCTCCTTGTACTAAGCTCAACTCCAAATGGATCAAAGACCTCCATATAAAGCCAGACACTCTGAAGCTAATAGAAAAGAAACTGGGGAAGACCCTTGAGGACATCAGTACAGGGGGAAAGTTCCTGAACAGAACACCAATAGCTTATGCTCTAAGATCAAGAATTGACAAATGGGACTTCATAAAATTACAAAGTTTCTGTAAAGCAAAGGACGCCATCAAAAGGACAAATCGGCAACCAACAAATTGGGAAAAGATCTTCACCAACCCTACAGCAGATAGAGGGCTAATATCCAATATATACAAAGAACTCAAGAAGTTAGACCCCAGGAAACCAAATAACCCTATTGAAAAATGGGGTACAGGGCTAAACAACGAATTCTCACCTGAAGAACTTCGGATGGCGTTGAAACATCTTAAAAAATGCTCAACTTCACTAGTCATCAGGGAAATGCAAATCAAAACAACCCTGAGATTTCACCTTACACCAGTCAGAATGGCTAAGATTAAAAACTCAGGAGACAGCAGATGTTGGCGAGGATGTGGAGAAAGAGGAACACTCTTCCACTGCTGGTGGGGTTGCAAATTAGTACAACCACTCTGGAAATCAGTCTGGCAGTCCCTCAGAAAACTGGGCATGTCACTTCAGAAAGATCCTGCTATACCACTCCTGGGCATATACCCAGAGGATTCCCCAGCATGAAATAAGGATATATGTTCCACTATGTTCATAGCAGCCCTATTTATAATAGCCAGAAGCTGGAAAGAACACAAGTATCCCTCAACAGAAGAATGGATGCAAAAATGTGGTATATCTATAATTTCCTTTTATTCTGTTCATTACAGGAACACATGTACTTTCCAGTACTTTCTCCAATTACATTACATTTTAAATGTTTCTATTGAAATATTACTTGATTCAATAATTATTTCCTCCACATTTAAATGTGATTTTCCTTATGCATACATGCCTGTACCCTTAACATGCATATAGGAATGTGTATATCATGGGGTAAGTATTTGGTATTAATGTCAGCAATGCTATAACTGCTGAAGGGATAAATTACATACATATGTATATACATACATACACACAAATATACACTCAAAGAATTCTCACTTCAGTGTAGTGCTATCAGAAAAAGGACTTTACTGATAGCACTACTTCATGGAACAGGTGAAGAAGAATAAGGAGAAGAAAGAAAGGAAGGAAAAGCTGGTCAAAGAGAGAGGGGACAAAAGGAGAGTTAGGACAGTGAGATCTGTTACATCATCAGTTAAAAATGGTGCTGTCTTTGGCATGATCACAACATCAGATGTGAAAATAATCATCTCACAGAATGCATTACTCCAGTGTGAAATGTCTCAGTTCTGGAGGACGTGATTTTCTTTTTTTTATGTTAAATACATGATTTATTTCATGAGCAAAAAAAAAAAAAATACAAGCCACAGAGTGGAAGAAAGTATTTCCAAAATTAGTGTAATAGAATCTGTGCAAACAGAAATTGCAAAGAATTTTTATGAGACAAGTGTTAGTTACAGACAAACTGGATACCTTTAAAGAAGAGCTAAGTATGCAGCAGTAAACGAAAACTTTTGATGAATAAAGGACAAAAATATATGAAAGATTCTTTATCATTGTTATTATAGAAATAACGTGGTAACCATTATACTCAGGATAGTCTAAAAACCACTGTCCTAGCTAGGTGAGATTGGAAAATAGGATCTTACTCACCCACCACTTATTAAGTGCTGAGGGTCAAAGAGAGGGTCTTCTATGTACTCTGCCATGATCTACTTTCTTAGCCCTTGGCTTTTTTTATTGATATATTTTTTATTTACATTTCAAATGATTTCCCCTTTTCTGGGTCCTCACTCCCCGCAAGTAACATAAACCCTCTTCCCTCCCCCTGTTCCTCCATCTACCCCTTCCCACTTTCCTGTTCTGGAATTCCCCTATACTCTTGCACTGAGTCTTTCCAGAACCAGGGGCCACTCCTTCATTCTTTTTGGACATCATTTAATATGTGGATTATGTCTTGGGTACTCAAAGTTTCTAGGCTAATATCCACTTATCAGTGAGTGCATACCATGATTGATCTTTTGAGACTGGGTTACCTCACTTAGTATGATGTTCTCCAGCTCCATCCATTTGTCTAAGAATTTCATGAATTCATTGTTTCTTTTTTTTATTATTATTACAACAAACTTTATTTATTATTACAAAGACAGTCTACTCATCAGGTTCAGTCTACATGCTGTAAATTTCCCACCACATCCTCATCAGTGTATTTTCATAGTATCTGATGCTAAGCACTGCCTTGAAGCATAAGATAGCAGCTGAGGTGTCACCAACCATGCTGGTCAGCACTGCTGAATATACTCCATTGTGTAAATATACCACATATTTTGTAACCATTCCTCCGTTGAAGGACACCTGGGTTCTTTCCAGCTTCTGGCTACTACAAATAGGGCTGCTATGAACATAGTGGAGCATGTGTCCTTATTGCATGCTGAAGAATTCTCTGGGTATATGCCCAGGAGTGGTATAACAGGGTCCATGATTTTCTTAAGGACCCTCTTAAGTCTTTCTAAGGACTTTCATAAAAATAAAACCCAAAGACACTACCTGTGTTTCCCTCTCCTCCTCTCCCTGAGGAGTCCCTCTTTTCCCATTTCCCTGACCAGATTACTTGTATCCTCTCTATGGCTTTCCAACCCTTCTCTCAGCAATGGTCTCCTTTAATTTCCTGGTCTCTGTGTTACTACAAGCATGATTTTTAACCCAGGAGCCTACAGTAAGAGAAAGTGGGCAACACTTTTCATTCTGCATCTAGGTTGCCTCATTCAATGTGCTCTTTCCATTTCCATTCATTTAATTCAAAGTTCACGCTTTCAGTTTTCTTTAGCACTGATAGTACTCACGAGGAGAGCACGTGCATAGTCCATCTAGTGCCAAATGTTCAGGCCTGAAAACTACCAGTATATGGGCAGAGCAAGTTATATTTAGAAAAAATATATGTTTATACATATACATATATACACGTTACATTAGTGAAAGAAAGTAGAGGCCATGAATTTGAAGTAGAGCTGGGACGGTTATTCAGGAGTGTTTGGAAGGAAGAAAGGTAAGAAAGAAATGTTGAAATTAAATTATAATCTTAAAGTAATAATTAAAACACACACACACACACACACACACACACACCAAAAAGAAAAACCTTCATATTTCGTACTGAAAGTAGAAACATTTGCATCAATATTAGGACAAGACAGGATGTGTTCTGACGAGTGTAGATCAGCAAGATGCACTTTTCAAGCATGGTCCAGACATGCCTTAAAAGATCTTTAGAAAATGAAAAGCATCTTTTTGTATAAGTCAACAAAACACTGCTATAACTTGAATGTGAAAGGAGCATGCCGTTCACATTAGCACCCCTCAATATATGCAATGCTTAGGCTATCAGTATCATAGACATTTGTGTAAGATTTATACAGAGAGAACTAAACAACCCAGTGAAAGCAACTGAAGAACTGAGTCAAGTACAGAGATGATCTGTGCTTATGAGCAGAAAATGAAGCAGTTTCACATAGACCTTAAGTTCTTGCCTTGGTACAAGGATATTCCAATAAAAACTGTAGTAAGTCACTTGAAGAAATTGTCAACATGAAGTACATAGAGAAGGCTAAAGACCAAATACAACATACAGTTGCAACAGAACTGGATGGAAATAACATTATTTTCAAATTTAAAACTTTTTGTAAAGCTGAGGAATGATGACACTGTGGCAGTAAACAGTAGATAAGAATCAATGGAACCAAAATAAACCATGAGTGTGTGTGTGTGTGTGTGTGTGTGTGTGTGTGCATGAGAGAGAGAGAACAAAAATAATCAAACTGTATCATACAACTCACTGTAGAACACAACTCTTACAATAAGACCTTGACTATTGCTGTGGTTATGACACATAACAAAACAATATGTCTGACCAGTGAAAGCAGCAACCAGTAAGATTGCACTCACTAGAGTCAAAATGTTCTGTTCATAGAAAGACAGTACATAAGCAGTAAGGCAGGCTACATTGAAGAAACCTATCTGCAAAGAGGTATTTGATATTCAAAGGACTGCCTTGCAAAAAATAATCAAAATCCTAACTTTATGAGAATACAATAAGTGGCTCTATTAAAATATGGTCCAGGGATTGAACAGCTATGTCTTCATGTAAGATTTACAGTTGATAAAGGCCTGATGGGGGGTTGAGGGTGGGGACATCCTCTTGGGAATAGGGGAGAGGAGGAATGAGATGAGGAACTGTGGGAGGGCAGACTGGGAGGCAGGTAATGATGACTATAAAAAAAAGGTAATTTCAAAAAGAATAAAAATAATTTATGAAACATAAAAATGAGGTACCAAACCTCATGTGTTAAGTGAAACTACAAGTTGAAATATGAAATGCTTTATAAATATTATAGTATGACACGATGATAGCTACTGTATGAGCAACAGTCCCTCTCATTCACTTTTGATAGAAATTTTGAATTGTATTGCCAATAGGAAGAAAGCTTGACATCTTTTGAGTCAAAGCTAAACACAGTCTAAACTTAGATTAGTTTTAAAGTAGACATGTGAGATCACTTTATTCAGTAGTCACCCAAAATAAGTAAAAAAATCTCACATCTCTAGAAGAAACTTGCTCATGAATATTTATGGTATCTTCATAATTACCATAAGTTGGAGACAACCACAATATCCTACAGAAAAAAAATGTAATCTGATACTTCTAAGCAATGGAATATTATTTAGTTCTGAGAGGATATTGAACTATCACATAACTCTCAGGAGTTTTGAAGGCATATTGCCAAGTAGAAGAAGACAACCTCATAGACTTACTCATACTCCCATTATTTTCAACTACATAACATTCCTGAAAAGAGGACACAGTGAGGTCACTAAAGAGTTACTAATGACCATGGGATCTATACAAATAAGTAACACACAGTGACTAAATAATTACAATAATGGTATAATTTTATATACACATGCATAATGTATTTGTTAAAATATCAACATGAACACAATATAAACTATGATCACAGACTATCAAATTTTGTCCTCTGGTAGCTTTTCATAATGGAGAAGTCAGAGAATTAGTGGGAAATTGGGCATGTGAGTCATACTGTACTTTTTCTTCTGAAGCTTGCTGTATCTAAATTACAGTTGTTTAAAGTATTATATAAAGTGAAAACATGCTTTGGTGATGATAACACAGTGTGGACAGTTCCTTTACTGCTTTCCTTGGTGACTCCAACACTCTTCCTTTCTATTCTGTGATGCCTCTATATGCTTTTGGGTGAAGTAAGAAATATCAGGATACATAACGTCTAAACAGGAGCCAGGCAGAGCAAATTCCCCCACTCCCAGAAGGTACTGGTAAAGTGAAATGCAAAATAAGGTACCTTCTTTTGTTATAACCCTGAAAGCTAAACATATGTATCCTGCTATGAGACAGAAAACAATCTCCTTACAGCATTTTGCCTTCAGTCACCAGAACCAAGGTCAGTTGAAATGAGAAGTGGATTGGTTGAAAGACTGTGAGAACCTGAGGTCTCTCAACAGTCAGACAAGAGGCCTCATTCCACTCTTTACATTGCAAAGAATTTACTCTCAAAGAGAACCAGAGTGCCATTTATCTTATTCTTCCACATACAAAAATAATTTCTAAAAAGCTAACAAAAAATTAAATAACTCCTGACAGGACAATGAGCTAGGAATAAACTGTTTTTGTTAAACATCATCATGGCAATGTTAGGATTTAAGAAACAATCTTTTGTGACTTATCCCATCATTTCCTTTCTAAAATAAAATGTCTGCTGGGTCATTATAACACCAGCATGCTAAAAATGTGCAGAGATATATAATTAAGGAAAAGCTGACAGTCGTATTTCCCTTAGTTTCACACAGCTGGCTCTTGGATCTGCAGTGGACCTTTTACATCAATCTGAAGTTGATTGAAATCAACATTGATTTCTAAGTCTGGACCATTAAGAGCAGAAGCTGATTTCAGAAGAGTAAAACATGACAGATGGAGAAATCAGTGTAGGGAAGATGGGGAACAGAAGGAAGAAATCAAGGGTCCTGGAGGAAATAAACAGTTCTGTTTGCCTCCACTCCCTTTTAAATATAGCATACTTTGTTGATTGTTCTCTCCTTTAAATTGTCTGGATCTGGAGAATTTCAAATGCAAGCATTCACAAGAATTATAGATTTAAAAAAAACCCACTAACCTAATGAAAGCTCATTTTGAGACAAATGATAGGCCAGAACAAGAGGATCTCAAGACAGTAGCCTTGAGAGCCCAGAAAGAAGAGGATGGGGACAAATTTGGTGGCAGAGGATGGCCTTGTTGGGCATCAGTGGGAGGAGCAGCCCTTGGGCCCTAGTGTACTGGAATGCAGGGCAGGAAGGCAGGAGTTGGTGGGTGGGTCAGGGACCACACTCACTGAGGCAGGGGAGGGGGGATGGGATGGGGATTTTTGGAGGGGAGACCTGGAAAGGGGATAACATTTTAAATGTGAATAAAGAAAATACCCAATAAAAGAAAAATGGAAAAGTGAATTTAAAAACAAATTCCACTTATAATGGCATCAAAAAATTAGAATACTTAGAAATAAATTTAATATGACAAGAAGCTGTATATGGGGTTGGAAGAAATAAAAGACCAAAAATTAATGGAGAGATGAACTACTGGGATTTATTGTTTAAAAGGCAAAGTTCCCCAAATTGTTATTATTAAAACTCCAGTTGAAGTCTGTGTTTTGGTGAGTGACTTAACCCCAAAACTTACAGAAAATTTGTAAGAAACTCTGAATATCCAAAATGGTCCATAAAACGAAAAAAATAAGGGAGACTCACATTTCTTTATTTTAAAACTATGACAAGGTGATGAAAGAGTGAATAGGATCATGCTTTGTTTTACTTATCTATTGATATATTTAATATCCACAGAAACAACTGACTGGGACTCAAATGGTCTCACAGAGGTCTGGGAGCTTGAATAGTGCTGACCCAGGTCCCTGGTATATGGTGGTGCAGCTCAGTGTTCTTAGGAGATTCCTAACAGTGGGAGCGGGGGCTGTCTCTCACTCTGCCTGCTTGTGGGACCCTTTTCCTTCTGCTGCGTTGCCTGATCCATCCTTAATATGAGAACATGTGCCTGGTCTTATTGTATTTTGTTATGCCATATTTGGTTGATGTCCCTGGAAGGCTGCTCTTTTCTGAGGGGTGGTAATAGCGGGGGCTAGGTCTGAAGCAAGGGGTAGGGAAGGCAAGATTGAAGGGAGAGAAGGGAGGGGAAACTGCAGTTGGGATGTAATACATAAAAGAATAATAAATAAAAAGGGGAAAAGCTCTAAAAATGCTTCCATCAAAGAATGAAAGATACACATTTAATAAAAATCTAAAGCAATAAGGCAACATAATGCTACTTAGCACATCACATTTGTTTAAAAAAATTAAAGAAATGGACTTCTGCTCAGTTTAGCATAATGCTTTGATTTTTTTCCCATACTGTAAACTCGGAGCTTTCTATGTATAAGGTCACTGAGTTTCTTCTCTATCAGTAGATTTGTTTTCTTTTAAAACCAGGCAGTCCTGTTTGAAGATACATGGATCCTATTAGCCAGTCATTAATCCTGAATAGGAGAAATTTTAATTTTTCAAGAAAATGAAAGATCATTGGTTTAGAGATTCAGGGTCTGCAACATGTGGTGGTATGTATGAGGTATTAGAACTTGGATGTACATACACTGGTATATTGCCAAGCAAATCTCAAGTTGCAGTGGAAGCAGAGATTTAGTGAGCATAAGACAGATAAAAGACTAGAGAAAAGTAAATATTTTTAAGAAGAGATCAGGGGCAAACTACATGTTTTTGTTGTATAGCAATCTCTATTTTAATAACATGAGAAACAAAAACCCCAGCATTTATGCTTCATGATATTATAGGATTTCTGAGAAACACTTCACAGTATTACTATTTCTTTGTGTGTCAAGGTCTAATATCTCACTGGATATGTATTCTCATCTTACTCTGTTGCGCTGATAAAAGAAAGTCATGTCAGTAATTCAGGGAAGAAATGTGTGGGAAGGAATCAGGAAGGCCTGCAGCTTTCTTGCCTGCTCTCAGGCGCATTCATAGTTCATGTTTAACTAGCTTTCTTATCCTCGCCAAAAACCACCTGCCTAGCAATGGAGCCATCTACCATGATCTGTGCTATCCATGTTTAAGAAATCTCCTAAAGACATGCCCTCAAGCCAATGGGATCCATGGAAGGAATCCGTCTACAGAAGGAAGTCTTCTTCTCAGATGAGGTTAGGCTGTGTCAACATAACAATTACTAACTAGAACAGTATGTTTTTCACTTGGTTAACACAGTAGTTGTTTACTCTCAGGCCAAGAAGCATTTCTTACTATCAGATTTTTACTTTATAAATTGACAATTACTTTCACCTTTGGTTCCTTAATTATGCAATAGGACCATATGTGTTTAAGTAACGCTGTAATTCTCATCTTTATATTGCATAATGATAGAACAATTTCAATTTTGTGTTATGTCTTAAGAAAACATAAAATATTCACTAACATAAGGCATCAGCAGAGATTTACAACATATGCCTTTCAATCTACATTGGGCTTTCAAAACATTTGCTCCAAAAGTAGCATTGGATATAACCTCTACAGAAATGATCAGACACATAAAAATATTTTTTCTTTCAGGATAGAGAGCTGGCTTTGCAGTTAAGAGAACTTGTTGCTTTTGAAGAGGACCCAGGTTTTATTGCCAGCACTGACATGCCAAGTTATACCTGTTTGTAACTCCAGTTGCACACAATCCAGCATCTGCTTCAGGTTTCCATGGGCACCAAACACCCATGCAGTACTCTTATGTACAGGCATGCATATTCAAATAAATAGTCTTTTAAAAATATTTTTCTCTAGATATAAATAGCTTTGCTCTAAAACATCAAGGATGAATATTAGAGAAATGAAAAATATGGTCTTGTTATTTTAAGGACTCTTTTGATCAAAACAGTTTTCTTTGGCTGTCATTAGATTTCCTAAGTAATGAAATAACAAGTCATTCTATAGTGTAGCCATCCAGCAGCCATGGAGAACTGGGTACCTGAAAGGGGGTCTGGAAATGAAAAATTCTGATCAAGGCTCAAGGTTTAATACTCAGCAGGTGTTTATATAGGGAGAGCCCACAGACCCGCCCTTTGTTTCAGCTGAATTGAGTTGCAAAGCAAGCTCAGGGGGCAGTCTACTCCAGTAGGAAATTGGCTCCACTTAGGTCCTTAAGGTCCAACTGTTGCAAACACTGCAGGTCTATTTAGCCTGCTTAAGGCTGTGGAAAGAGCACACTATAGAGTCCCACTCCCTCCTTTATGCCAAAATAGTCAACTGTAATGAAAACAGTATATGTGATTAGTCTTTGCTTTTGTATAAAAAATTAAAAACATCAGTCAAAACAGCTACATGTGGTTTCTACACATTGGCATAGATTTGAGAGTGATAACACCCAGTGTGCTGTGCATACCAAGAAGGAATCCTGGCACTGAGCTACATCTACAGCCCCTTGCTCTGAGGTTTTTTAAGCATCATTATGAGAAAACATATTATCCTAGATCAATGGTTCTCAACCTATGGGTCACCACTCTTTTGGGGGTTGAATGACCCTTTCACAGAGATTGCATATCAGATATCTTTAATATCAGATCATAACATTATGTTTCATAACAGTAACAAAATTATAGTTATAAAGTAGCAATGAATATAGCTTTATGGTTGGGGGCACCAAAACATGAAATACTGTATTGAAGGGTCACAGCATTAAGAAGTTAGGAACCACTGTACTAAACTCTTGAAGGCCAAGAACAAATAGAAGCAATTTTGGTTTTTCAAAGGCAGCTTCAAAACTCACAATTCACTCTAGTGAATTTTGGTTAACTAAAGAAAAATCTTTAAAAGCAAATGATTATTTTAAAATGAGAAGAATTAAAATGTATACATTACTGAAAGAAATAGAACACATTTTCATGTCTATCTTAAAATAGCCATTACTTAGATCTACTTTTATGTAGATGAACATGTATTTCCTTTCTCCCATAATTCTGGGGGAGCAAGATTTACCATGGGTTAGTGTTAGGCTAACATTTACTTATGTTTTTGGGCCAACATTAGAGTCAGATGTGTGAGTCTCTCCAAAGACAGTTCTTCCACACAGTTCTCTTAGTAACTTTCACTTGTGTTTGAAGAACAGTGAACTATAATATCAATTTATTTATACTGCACACCCAACCTCAATGTCAACAATACAGAGCTACTATTGCAATCACCCTGACTCACAAAGAGAAAAACAAAGCACACAAAATTTGTAGCAAAATTTTAGTCTTTCCAAAGCAATGTTGCCAACATCTTGGTCAAAGTTTATCTATATGGCTTATGGATAGCTTCATTCTCAGAAATATTCTTAATCTCATCTTTAAGTTCATTAGCCTTAGTGGCAGTATTATTAAGCTTTTGATCTGCGAAAGTTCTTTCCCTTGTTGCCATGCCAGTATCATTTTGAAGATTCTAGTAAAGCTTTGTTGAGCTCCTAGACTGTCATCAATATTTCCCCCAATTTTCTCCCTTTTTTCCTCCTGTACCTCAGCAAATATCCATTCTCCCTGCCTTACATGTTTTCTGATTTTAATAGTAGTCTTGGTATTCTGATTTATTCTAGACATGTATTCTAGACATGAAGAGGTTGACAGTTTGGTTGTTGAGTTGGCTCACTGGTAAAAGTCACTTGCCATTATACTTGACAACCTAGGTTTAAATTTCAAAACCCACATGAAAGGAAAACAAGAAAACTGAGTCCTGAAAGTTGTCTTCAGACTTCTACATCCAGAGAATCATTAATGAGACTCAACAGTAACATATGCATACACAGATGAGAAAGTAAGAAGATATGAGAAAGAAAGTTAACATATTGAGAAAAGTAAGATTATGAGTATAGCCTCTTTTGTTGTATTCTTGTATTTACCAGATGTAATCATAATCTCTAAGGCTTATTACTGAATAACTTCAGTTTCTAGCTTTTTTAGCCCTGGCTGGCTGTTTCAACTCAGCTGTTCTGGCTCAATCTTCTGTCTGAATCGCTCTACTTGGCCCCAGATTAATTCTGTTTAAATCTCTGGCCCATCATTTCTTCACGTATGTCTAGCTTGTTCTCTCTGCAGCCAGTCTCTACAAAACTGTCCCGGTTAACTCTGCCTCTGCAATCTACCAACTGAACTGCCATGAATTCAGCTTCACCACACTGCCTCTCAACTGACTTACAGATCACTGGCCGAACTGACTCTCAATTGACTGCCTCTTCCAGAACTACTCTGAACTAGCTCCATTTTCCTGTGCTATTCTTTTGAGAGTTGAGTGTAATCTATCTCTGAATCACTCTGTCAAATCTTTCATTGATTCATCACGTGGTCTGCCCTTCAATTAGATGTCACTCTCAAATATGGCTGCCTCCTTCTGGAAGTTAACCTCATTTTACATTGCTTGGGATTAAAGATGTATACTAAAGGCATATCTATATTATAGTCAGAGAAATTAAAGGTATTTTGCACGTTTGCAGCACAGACTGATTATACAGACCTAGATCTTTGAATGTGATCCTTTGCCAGAGTAGTCATATAGCTAAATTAACATTCTTCTATATATTCTAATTTGTTGCTTAAAGTTTTCATGTGTTTTGCTAAGCAATCTTTTAAGGAATTAATCTGAATTTCTTTGGATTTTCGACATGTCCAATGTACCAAGAAGAATGCATGTAATGTGTAGTTTTTCTGGTTTCCTTTTTCTTTCTTTAATTGCAGTTTAAATTCTTTTTTCTTTTTAAAATTATATTTTAATTACATTTCTCCTCTCCCTTTACCTCTGCCAACTGTCCTATTTAGTCTTTTCCCTTCCATTTCAAACACATGACCTTTTTTTATTTTTTATTTTATTATTTATATATTTTTTATTTTATTAATTATATTGATGAATATATATGCACACATACATATGTGCATATATATGCATCAATATAATTAATTGAACTTGTATGCATGCTTTCATGACTCACTATTTGGCACTGAACAACCAGCGGGTGTGCCCTTCCCTTGGGAAGGCAACCTCTCCCATTCCCAGCTTCCTCAGTCATCTATAGGCCTCTGTTTATAGATCAAACATTGCAAGCTTTTCTCCACCTAGTTGGACATGCTCACTGGTGCATCATTGTTCACCTCACATTTGAGCTAAACACAGGCAGTCCGGTTGGTAAAACTCTATACTTGTTGTTTCTGACGATACCAGGTCCAGAAACCATAATTCTGATCCATGAGTATACCGGGCATTTGACGTTGATAATCTCATTGTCAAAAAGGGAAACAAAATGCAAAAATTAAATATGGCTACCCACGGCACTTACATGGGCCTTATCTTGCTAACTCTGGAATTAGCTCCAATATAAGCCCAATTGGTTGTATTCTGTCCAATCCAATAACTCAATCCAATTAAGAAAAGTAGATAAAAATAAAAACAAGAAAGTAGGAGGAATTGCAAGTAACTTTATTCATATTAACTCACCACAGCTCAGAAAATTTAATGCATGTGACTTAGCATCCAGATGAGCAGTGCATGTTGGACTTTGGCTGCCAGGATAAACCAATGAGTTCCATGGGAACTAGAACCACAGCTTCTAGAAGTAATTTTAACATATTTCTGATTCTTCTGACTACACCAACCCATTTTTAAACAACCAAGAGTAGTTAAATTATTACAGTGGATTTGATACCAAAATAGGAAGAAAGAATAATTCCAGGAAGGAGCAACAATCCAGACTACATAGGATACAAAAATGTCTCAAAAAATGGCATAAAGTAGATCACTTAATGAGTGCAGTTCAGGATCTATTGTACTGAGCATAACTTGTAAACCTCCATTCTTATGAATTCAGCTACCATGATTAAATTAGATTCAAGTGCTTGTTTATACATAATTTACATAATTACATAAATTACAACTCTACTCCATGCCCTCTCTTCTCTCTCCTCTTGATTTAAGTTTCAGTGATCTGTAAATAAAGGCTACTTGTGTATCAATTTTACCACTCAAGGTAAAGGGACCTATGTAGCTAAAAATTAGTAACCACAATATGTAAAAT
Organism: Apodemus sylvaticus; assembly: GCF_947179515.1. Classification (NCBI taxonomy): domain Eukaryota; kingdom Metazoa; phylum Chordata; class Mammalia; order Rodentia; family Muridae; genus Apodemus; species Apodemus sylvaticus. Next base: position 18,400,418 of record NC_067480.1, read on the forward strand.
GGGACTCAAAATTACATAGTCCATCTTTATTCATGCCTGATACTAAATTAATACCAGTTTAGGAGTGTTACATAGGTCAGGTTTTGCTAAGATCACAGAGAATTGTGGGAAGTGAAGTAGAAATTTCTGGTTTCTTTGAAGACTCAGTTATATCATATGATGTTTTTCTAGAAATTACCTTATGAGAGCATGTTTTTGCTGAAGCAGACACATGTGAGGATGTTTTGTTAAAAAACAAAATAAACAAACAAAAAACAAACAAAAAATCATCCACCAGTTTTATTCTCTTAGTAAATCAAGAAAAGTACTTTATTATCTTTGAGTCAGGAGAGTACATTTCTGTATATAATATGTTAGTTGTTAATGTTCTTGCATTTTATATGCCTTCCCATAGGGTTTCAGGATGAACAAAACTACCAAGAAATTTCAAACCATAGTAAATATAAAAAAATAAAATTAACATGGTCTAGTAAAGATTCTTGAAAGAGCCCATTAATATATATGTAAATACTTACACACAACATACAATTTATCTAGAAATCTGAGCCTACATGTAAGTATGAAGAATGAACACAGATAGTAAATGTCCAAGAAGGCAGCATGGAAAAATGACATGTGATATTTTGCTATAGCAGATGCTTGAAAGAACTCATGATGCTTGGAAAGGGTCAAATATATCCAAAGGATGTTTGGATATAAATATAGCCCAATAGGTAATGTACAATACTGAATCATATTGGTACACTGCTATTCTTTATTGGTCATCAGTGGGTTTTGCTGATGCTGGCCTTTGCAGACTATGTATGCTGGGTGGTATTGATTTTCCATATCATTCTTTGTTGGTCATTGTCATGATTTCATAGAGAGAATCACACCAAAAAACATTGGTGGTGTTCCAGAAACTTCTTTCTGCTTCCATGGACTTGTGCTGACTGGTGGAGCCTTGTGATTTCTTCTGGATAGACCTGCCATTGCTGCTCTGTGAATAGCATTTGAGAGTCCTGAGATTGCTGATTCATGATTTGAGTTAAGCAGTGGATGGAGCATCTGCTGGTTTGTATGAACTGAATGGCTGATATCCTGATAACACAGATTGGATCTACTTCAAAAAAATCATTCTAAGCAAGTCCACATCCTTTATTCTATTAACCATTCCTTTCCACTATGTCTTGGGGGTATGGTTGGCTAAAAGGGATGTTAAAACATTTAAGAACTCTTATTAAAAATAAGTTTTTGAAAATCTGAGCCTACATGGAAGTATGAAGAATGAACACAGATAGTAAATGTCCAGGAAGGCAAGGAGAAATAACTGTTCTGCTCTGATTAACTTGATTATCTCTAGCATGGCTTATCCATGTCTTTGTAATCTAGAAGGTTCCTGACTATATAATAGCATCCACACTTTTATTTAAAGTGACCTTAAGATGTTTTTTTAATCTTTGCCATGGGATTTTTAATAAAATGGAATATGTTACAATGTAATGAATTCTGATGCTTGGAGATAGCTTCTCTGTGCTAAATGACTTAATCCTTATCTCTCTCTGAGATAATTCTCCATCCACAACAATTCAGCAACTTTGAATGATCAATAGTGAGGTAACCTCAGATTTACCTCAGATACTAATAAAGGTTACAATCTAAAATAAAATAATAGCAAGACTATATAGATTTTGAGTAGTTACAAAATTGCTGATGCTGGCTCAAAGTTTGTTCAGTTTTTGGCATTCAATTCAGTTATAAAGTGATGAGCCATAGGAAAAGTAACACTATGGAAATATATTCAGGGTATATATTTGCTATTACTCCTCCACCAGCTTTATTCTCTTAGTAAATCAAGAAAAGTACTATATTATCTGTGAGTCAGGAGAGTACATTTCTGTATATAATATGTTAGTTGCTAATGTTCTTACATTTTATATGCCTTCCCATAGGGTTTCAGGATGAACAAAACTACCAAGAAATTTCAAACCATAGTAAATAAAAAAAGTAAAATTAACATGGTCTAGTAAAGATTCTTGAAAAAGCCCATTAATATATATGTAAATACTTACATACAACATACAATTTATCTAGAAAGATTTTTACTATTAATTAAAACTTCTAAATTTGCAAGTATTTAATCCTCTCCCATTTTTTTAAATAGGTCTCACATAGTAATCCACTAAAAATATAAAGGTATTTAGAAAAACGGAGATGAGAGAGGAAAGAAAAAAGGGAGGGAAAAGTTTCTTTTTCTCTATTTTACAAATGACATCAATGAATGAGTAAAGGTCTTCTAAAATAAGCATTAATAACTTTAAAGAAAAACAGTACCAACAACGTCTACATTAAACAACCTTAAGTTTGAAGACATTTAGAACACCATCATCTCCTGGTTTTTATTTTGCCTGCAAAAATTCTCAATGAATCTACATCTTCCAAATAACATACTTAGATGCATGTCAGTATGAGAACTAAAATCATCTCACTAATCTTGTGGATATAATGTGTGCAACAAACCAACGTTACTATAATTCGTAATTCTCAAAACTTTGAAAAGTCCTCCTTTCTTGTTCCTTTCCGCTCCCTCACCCAGTCCCTCCCTCTGTAGCCCATGATTGCTTTCTTCTCCCTCCCAAATGGGATTGAAACATGCTCACTTGGCCCTTCAGCTTATTAACCTTCTTGAGTTCTGTGAATTGTATCCTGGGTCTTCTGTACATTTTTAGATAATATCTGCTTATTAGTGAGTACATACCATGTGTATCATTTTGGGTCTGAGGTACCTCACTAAGCATGATATTTTCTAGTTTTTCTGGAAAAACTCAGGATGTCCTCGTTCTTAATAGCTGAATGAGTATTCCATTGTGTAAATGAACCACATTTTATGTATCCATTTTTCTATTGTGGGGCATCTTGCTTGTTTCCAGCTTCCAGGTATCCGAAATAAGGCTGCTATGAACACAGTAGAGCATGTGGCCCTGTGGCATGGTGGGGCATCTTTTGGGTATATACCCAAGACTAGTATAGCTGGGTTTTCAGGTAGATCTATATTCAATTTTCTGAGGAAACTCCAGATTGATTTCCAGATGATAAGATATTAGGTAGCGGTTGGGGACAGGAGTGAAACCCTGAGGTCCAGCAGAATGGATGGAAATTTACAACCTCAGGAGGAGGGAGGTGGAAGGTAGGTCGGATCCCCTGTAGAATGTATCAAAGACCTGGGAGGTGAAAGACACTCAAGACTCAAAGGGAAGGACCTTAGATGAAATCTCCAACAGTGTGGAGAGGAACCTTGTAGAATTCACCTCCAGTAGAATGACAGGGCATCAAGTGGAAGGATGGGGTTGCCATCCCACAGTCAAAGATTCTGACCCAGAATTGTTCCTGTTTAAAAGAACTGCAGGGACAAAAATGGAGAAGAGCTTGAGGGAAAGAAGGTCCAGTGACTGGCCCATAATTGGATCCAGCTCAAGGAGAGCCCCTAAGGCCTGACACTATTACTGATGCTATGGTGTACTTAAATACAGGAACGCACCATGGCTGCTCTCTGAGAGGCCTAACAAGCATCTGACTGAGACAGAGGCAGATACTTACACACAAACCATGGACTGAAGTCTGTGACCTCTGTGGTTGAATTAGGGAAAGGCTAGAAGAATTTGAGGAGGAGGGTGACCCCATAGAAAGACCAGCAGTCTCAAATAACCTGGACCCCCGAGATGTCTCAGACACTGAGCCACCAACCAGGCAGCATATACTAGCTGATAGGAGGCCCCTGACATACATACAGCAGAGGACTGCCTAGCCTGGCCTCAGTGAGAGAAGAGGCACCTCTAACCCTCAAGAGACTTCAGAGCGCAGTGAGTGGGGAGGTCTGAAGCGAGCTATCCTTTTGGAGATAAGGTGAGGAGGAATGGGATGAGGAACTGTCGGAGGGTGAACTGGGAGAGGGATAATGACTGGACTGTAAAAAAAAAAAAAAAAGTTTGAAGATAATTTTAAAAAAGCTAAAAAGTACCACGCAGAAGCCACTTAGATGGTAGTTTTACTATGAATGAATAAGATAAATAACACACACACACAGAGACACACACACACACCTATTTTTGCATGCCTGTATAAACTGTACCCTCTTTTAGAATACGATTATTCTGCTTACATCTCTTAGCTAAATTATATGGCAAGACCAACTCCTAAAACTAGTTGTTAAAATTTTATTTCTGTAGACTATCTCTTGGTACAAAAGTTTGTATCATTCTTCAAAGAAATAAAAACTTCAGTTATCAGCTGAAAGAGAGAGAGAATAATATTATAGACATAAATCTACATATTTAGAAAATGTAGATGATTGAGGATCCCTCATCTTCAAGCTACAGAAGAATATGATTTAAATCTAAGTTGCTGAGAATTCTTATTGATCACAGCTATGGATATGGTGCAAGTCTGAACCTGTATCCAAAGACCAGGAAGCATAAGCGCTCGTGTCTAAGAGCAGGGGTGTGATCTGGGTCTTGGAGACAAAGGTAACAAACTGTTTCCCCTTTATTTTTCCTCCAATCCTCATAAGTTTAGAGCATGCTCACTTCAATGTGTCAAGGTGAGCATTCTCACTTAACAAATTTAAATTCTAATCTCTTCTAGGAATTTCAACATCCCTAGAAACAATATTTCATCAGCTAAGTATCTCCTATCGCAGAGCAGTCCACATGTTAAACTATTAATAATATTTGGAATTCTAGAAACACAGTGCCTTACAAATCATTATTGAGTTCAGGATTTTTAATGCTTAAAAAACTAAGGCAATGGCATGCTGTCCATATTAAAATATACCTTTAAGTCTCTATTTTTAATTACACTAAAGAACATATTTTCCAAGGTTAATGGTATCTGCTACATGTTTATAGCTCTAAGTATAATTTGACATTAAGAAATGTATAAAAGCAAGAAGTAACCATTATTCAACATATTCAATTCAATATTGTTAAAAAAATTTAACAATATCCAAATCACATTGTCTAGTAGAATTTTCTACTATAGTGGAAATATTACATGCCTGTGTTTCCAATATGCTGGATACTGGGAATATCAAAATATGTCATTTTAATTTTGTTATTTTCAGAAATTCTACCCAAATTTTGTCATAAATGGCAACATTTTCTACTATCTAGAGTGGAGTAGTATAAGTCTATATTTCTATTATGATCCTGACTATGGCTATACTGTACCAGAGGTTCACTGCTCCCTCTAAAGGATTCAAACATAATCACATTTTAATAGTTACTTCCTCATTACACAGTTGGGTAACTATTTTAGAGACCTGTGTAGTTTAAAATCTATGCCCCAAATAAGAATATTAATGCATCATAAAATAATTATATGTTAAAGTAGTAAAGAAGCATGCATTCACAAAGAAATAAACAAATAATCTTAAAATTGCATGTGCCATGAAAAAAATTAATGTTTTGACCTTAAGGTGCTATTAAAATACTATAAACTCAGGAATAGATAGATGACTCAGCACCATGAACTAAACCACCAACCAAAGAGTACACATGGAGGGATCCATGGCTCCAGCTGCATATGGTGCAGAGGATGGCCTTGTCAGACATCAATGGGAGGAGAGACCCTTGGTCCTGTGAAGGCTCGATGCCCTGTGTAGGGGATTCAGGGTGAGGAGTCAGGAGTAGGCAGTTGGGTGGGTGGGGAACACTCTCAGAGAATCAGGGGAAGGGAGGATGGGATAGGGAGATTCTGGAGGAGAAACCTGGAAAGGGGAAACTTTGAAATATAAATAAATATCCAGTAAAATAAAATAAAATAAAATAAAATAAAATAAAATAAAATAAAATAAAATAAAGAGCACTCAGGCACCAAAACTCTAATTGAATAAAGCCCTTTTGTTTACAAATTAAAACAGAAAAGGCACAGCAATGTTCAATCAGTGAATCCAAGTTAAATCCCTAGCACCTGCATGGTGACACACAACCATTTGTATCTTCAGTTACGGGGAGTGCAACACCCTCTTCTGTCCTCTGTGGGCTCCACAGATGCGTGCTAGTATATAGATATACACATACATAAAATAATATTATTAATAATAATTTAGATAACATAAAATATAAATAAAGCTTAAAGTTCTTATGCTGAATTTTTTTGAAACTGCTGACAGTAAACAACTTGAATGAAAACAGATTAGTTATGGCTCATGGTTTCAGGTCTTCACCTCTAAGCTGGCTGGGACATTTGTTTTCAACATGATGTCAGACAGAATATTGAGGTTATAGGCATGTGAGGTGGCTGCACACCTCACAGCAGCCATAAAGCAGACTCTGACATAGAAAGGAAGACAAAAACAAATCAGGGCTAGGAAGGAACCATAACCTCATGTTCCCAGTGTTGTATTTCCTCCAGCAAGCTCCCCTTCTCTAGACCCTAAAGAGTCCGTCATCACCGAAGTAGAATCGTCAGCTACACAGAAAGGCTCCAATATTTGAGCATGCTTGGTACAAGTCATATTAAAATTATAACAATAGCTGATTTATATTATTTGCTTGATTCATCGATAGCTGGCTCTGGTAATAAACTTGAAATAAGTAGAAAGAAGGAGCCTCGATTGAAAGTTGCTCTTTTCAGGATGCCCTGTGGACATGACTGTGCATTTTCATTATTGCTATTTTATGTACGAAGACCCAGCCCACTGTGGCTATATTTAGGTGGACCTGACCTCCATAAAGGCAGCTGAACAAGCCAAAGGCAGCAAGGAACTAAGCAGTATTCTTACATTCTTTCTGGTTCAGTTCCTGCCTCTACGTTCATGCTTTGAGTTTGTCTTCCTTAATCATAAAGTATAATCTGGAAGCTAAAAGAAACAATTTTGACACCACATGTGTTTGTAGAATTATTTCATCACAACTAGGATTCCCTATAAGAGAAACAAGAAATATTTATTTTTTACTAGATATATTCTTTTTTACATTTCAAATGTTGTCCCCTTTCCTGGTGCCCCCACAGAGATCTTTTGATGTTTATCAACATCTGTGTAAGTCATCAAATATTTGAGAAAGCCTAGAATTTAGAATTTCAGGTTGCTACTTATATATTCCTTTATGTTTCATGGTTTCTTTCAAATACCCACAAGCTCTTCCATTTTTTAAGCAAGTGTTTACTTTGTGATACTATAAAGCACATGGAGATTTCTGTTTGCATGTTTGTCCAAAGTCTGTGGGTTAAAAGCTGGCACTCACTAATAAGTGGATATTAACCTAGAAAACTGGAATACCCAAAGGATAATCCACAACATCAAATGAGTACAAGAAGAAAGGAGGATTGGCCCCTTGTTCTGGAAAGACTCAGTGAAGCGGTATTCGGCAAAACCAGAACGGGGAAGTGGGAAGGGGTGGGTGGGAGGACAGGGGGAGATAAGGGAGGCTTATGGGACTTTCGGGGAGTGGGGGGCTAGAAAAGGGGAAATCATTTGAAATGTAAATAAAAAATATATCGAATAAAAAAAAAGCTGGCTTCCAGCATGAAGGCATTGAGTGGTGGGAGATAAATAGTATGGAAATATTACTTGAAATAAATTATGGAGTCTGAAAGGAGTGTCTCTAATAGACTCTGTGACCACAACCTTACCTTTCCTTTCCTTTCCTTTCCTTTCCTTTCCTTTCCTTTCCTTTCCTTTCCTTTCCTTTCCTTTCCTTTCCTTTCCTTTCCTTTCCTTTCCTTTCCTTTCCTTTCCTTTCCTTTCCCTTTTATGCCCAGCAGGGACCCAGAAACAGCATGTTTTACCACATGTTTTACCAGAGGTGATTTACTGATGATGCCCTGAACTCTCCAAAACTGTAATACAAAATTACTATTTCCTGTTTATCATCTTGGTTATTGTTCTTATTATTATTGTAGTGATGAAAGCAAACCACATACATGTGTAGTTTTTGTGCTTGTTTTGCTTTGCTTTGCTTTGCTTTATAGCATCTATGCAAAACTTTGTGATCCAAAATATCTTAGGTCATATTTTGTTGTTTATATTCTATTAGGTAAGTCTACATGCATATGAAATACAGTTAATTTTTCATAGTCTCAATTCTGTCTGAACACAAACTATTTAATAAGTAAAAACTTGAGATATTCCAATCACACATTTCACAGTGAACTACTATGTTGATTTAGTAGTTAAAAACAATTGGAAATAAAATAAAAACAATCCTAAAAAGTCTACAATAAAGCCTAGACTGATTAACTTTATGTGCATGTATGAATATGTGTGTGATGTTACTTAATATCTTTTAGCATGTATTCTTATTCTAAATTTTGTTTGAAAAATGATTTTATTATTCCTATAATTTGTACTAACAGCATGTAGTATGTACAAAATATCCTCTTCAGATCCCAATTTACCAACCTCTTATAACTGGGTGAGCCAGTCAAATAGATACAGTCAATATATCATGAATGAAATGATGGGTATCAATACTGCAGTGATGCAACCAAGAATGGATAAGCATCTTCCCACATAAGCTTTCCAAGCTAGTGACATATGGTGCAAGTGTGTATCACATAGCTATAAAGAAGTGTGAAAAAACAAACTGATAATTTTTAAAAACTGGCAATTCAGAAGACTAGACCTGAGGTTCTGTTTCCCACAACTGAAAAAATCCAAAACAAGTCAATCCCAGGAATAATCACCCCACACAGCCAGCCAATCAAGAGCTGCCAGGAGTTTCCCTACCACCTGCCTGAGCCAAGCCTGAGCCAAGAATAGTTCAGCAACAGGTCCAAAAAGACCTCACAGTTCTCCAGAATCTTGACCTATATCCCTGGAGATATAATCAACCACACACGGGAAAGAAAGGTAAAAGTCACCCACCCTATACAAATAGGCTTTAAAGCTACCAAGCATACACAGCTATCTTCTGTCTTGATAAAATGTAGACTATACATGTTGGATTTCTTCAGAATTAACACTCTTTGCCTTTGCATATTATTTGAGTCTAGGGTATCATTCTTCAGTGAATTACCGACCCTTATACCAGGAAGAATACAACAGAAGTTGCCAAGACCAATGACATTTGCAAGTTTTACACATTATACAAGATTAATGTCTAAATGTATTTATCCTGGAGACAGCCATATCAGGATCCTGTCGGCACGCATTTCTTGGCATCCACAACAGTGTCTGGGTTTGGTGACTGTATATGGGATGAATGCCCAGATGGGGCAGTTTCTGGATAGTCTGTCCTTTGGTCTCAGCTCCATACTTTGTCTCCATATTTGCTTCAGTGAGTATTTTGTTCCCCATTCTAAGAAGGATGGAAGCATCCACACTTTGGTCTTCCTTCTTCTTGAGCTTCATGTGGTCTATGAATTGTATCTTGGATATTCCAAGCTTTTGGGCTAGAATCCGATTATCAATGAGTGCATACCATGGGTGTTCTGTGATTGGATTACCTCTCAGGATGATATTTTCTAGTTCCATCCATTTGCCTAAGAATTTCATGAAGTCATTGCTTTTAGTACTTGAGTAGTACTTCAATGTGTAAATGTACCACATTATCTGTATCCATTCCTCTTTGAAGGACATCTGGGTTCTTCCCAGCTTCTGGCTATTATACTTAAGGCTGATATGAACATAGTAGAGCATGTGTCCTTGTTATATGTTGGAGAATATTTTGGGTATATGCCCAGGAGTAGTATAGCTGGATCATCAGATAATACTATGTCCAATTTTCTGAGGAACCACCAGACTGATTTCCAGAGTGGTTGTGCCAGCTTGCAATCCCACCAACAATGGAAGAGTGTTCCTCTTTCTCCACATCCTCACCAGCATCTGCTATCACCTGAGGTTTTGATCTTACTCATTCCTGAGAGGCTCTGCCAGAGCCTGACAAATACAGAGGTAGATGCTCAAAGACAATCATTGAACTCAGCACAGGGTCCCCAATGGGGTCCCCAATGGAGAAGTTAGAGAAAAGACTGAAGGAGTTGAAGGGGTTTGTAATCCTATAGGAAGAACAATAATATCAACCAATCAGATCCCCCCTAGAGTTCCCAGGGACTAAACCACAAACCAGTGAGTTCACATAGAGGGACCCATGGCTCTAGCTGCATATGTAGCACAGGATGGTCTTATTGGGCATCAATGGAAGGAGAAGCCCTTGGTCGAATGCCCCAGTGTAGGGGAATTCAAGGGTGGGGAGGCAGTATTGGGTGGGTGGGGGAACACCCTCATAGAAGCAGGGAAGTGGGGAGGGGATAGAGAGTTTCAGGAGGGAACCAGGAAAGGGGATAACATTTGAAATGTAAATAAAGAAAATATCCAATAATTTTTTTAAAAAAATAAAGAATATTTATCCTGTCAAACTTCTATACGCCTCACTGGCTTCTAGAGAATGCAGAGAATCACAGATGATGTGAGTCCTTCGCTGCTTCAGGTAGTGTCTCAGTTTCTCAGGAGCTGAAAGGCACACAGTGCCCAGGAGCCATATACTCTAATCTAAGATGCCTATGATACATGCATCTCAAGGCAGCTAAAGCAGGCCAGCTCCATGATTACCTACCAAAATTAATCATCAGATAAATAGGTAAAAGGTAAGTGATGCACAAATTTATTGAAAACCAAATAGATGAAAGCTCAATAGTTAGATGAATAGACAAGTAGCTAAATAAATGCTAGGCAGTTGATAGATTATAGATAATAACTTAGTAAAAATAAAGTTTAGAACAATACTTATATCTGCCTACCGATCTACTGCTGTCTGTATATGGTCAGTAATGAAATTATCAGAATTTACTTTGCCCCATGATTAATTTATCTAAGGAATCTCTATATCTGATTGATGAAATAAGTATGAAAGATTTCAAAAATAACTACTTGTAGGCCTTTACCGATGAAGATAATGTAAATATTCTAAAAGAAGAAAGTTTAAAATTTTGTTCTGTATATACCAGTTAAACTTAAAAAAATTGAAAAACCTCCTTTTTTGTTATTCATCTATAAATTCTATATATTGTTTTTTTTCTTCTAGTGGAGCCCAGTCAGCAGAAGCCCAGTTGAGATATGAGGCCACCCACCCATCATTGAAATTTTTGAGCCAGAATTGTTCCTATCTAAAGAAAAGCCAGGAACAAAAATGGAGCAGAGAAGAAAGGCCATCCAGTGACGACCCTTATTCGGGATCCATCCCATGTGCAGGCATCAAACCCTGACACCATTACTGATGCCATGCTTTCTTGGCAGACAGGAATTTAGCATGGCTGTCCTCTGACAGGCTCTATCAGCAGCTGACTGAGAGAGATGCAGATACTTACATTGGACTGAGTTTGGGGACCCCTAGGGAAGAGTTAGGGGAAGGATTGAAGGAGCTGAAGGGGATGGCAGACTCATAAGAAGAACAACAATATTGACTAACCTATGCCCCTGGGAGCGCTTAGAGTCTAAGCCACCAACCAAAGATCATACATGGGCTTGTCAGTGACCGTTGGCACATAAAAAAGGAGTGCCTTGTCTGGCCTCAGTGGGAGTGGATGTACTAATCTGCAAAGACTTGATGCCCCAGGAAAGGAGGAGGCTTGGGGAGGGGAGTGAGGTAGTGAGTAGGTAAGTGAGGGACTGGGTTGGTGGGTGGGGGAGCACTCTCTCAAAGGCAAAGGGAAGAGGAAATGGGGTGAAGAACTCTGGAAGGGGGGCCAGGATGGGGAATAACATTTAGAATGTTAATAAATAAAATAACCTATTTAAAAAGTAGTTGGAGGTCATTTGTCTATTTCTGCATTTAAATATCTTCAGTATATCTACAATCATATAACCATGTTGAGATTAGTTTGCTCATGAAATACAAAAAAAAAGTTTCTATGAACTAAACCAAAATGATACACAGATTATCTGTCAGGAAAATAATTCATATTTCATCCATCTTTTTCAATGAACTTTTTAATTGGTGTGAACAACCCATGATAACAAATCATTCTCTAAACAAACACAGTGGGTCAGGAAACAAGCCGTGAAAGTAGGAGTGGCACCAAGAAGAAAAGCTTCAATGAGTACAGGAGAAATGTGAGGACAATGGGGATGTGCATTGTTGAAATACATTATATACACAGATGAAATTACCAATGAATGAATGCATGCAAGCAACTAGTTCAACTATAATATGTGAAGACCTTAGAGGACTATCACAACCTTGGCTTCATCATTTGATAAGTTATACAGGCTTTATTGTGGTCACCAATGGCAGTTGTGTAACTTGAGAAAACAGGTAATAAATAAATAAATAAGTGGAAAAAAAACTTGAAGTCTCTACCATATTGGCAACAGTTAGGACATAGGCCCGTGGCAAAATTGAATCCAATACATTATTGTGGACATGTTTAGTCAGAGTCTCTGTAAGGGAGAAGTGAGACAACCTAGTCAGTCTAATGGTGAACTTTGCTGTGGTATTATCACAGAAGGGAAAGGATGACAGAACAATAAACAACATCCCTGAAGACAAACATTTAGTGATGATCAGCATGGAGAAAAATGCCTACAAATATCTTTGTGTCTTGATTTATTATAATCTACAGCAAACCATAATTTTTATCAAAGATTTCTAATATAGTATTTTAATGCATCATAAAATCTAAAGAACACTTAACTGTGTGACCTTGCTTTCTTTCTCTTTCCCTCCCTGCTTGCAATTTTGCACATCAACATTCTTTAAATTTATGCTTTCAACCATTAGGCACTTACAAAAGTCTCTGACATTCATTCCATCTGGCAGAAAATTTCTGAGAATTTAAAACAAATGTGTAAGTTGTTTAGATAGATGGCTCTTAGGCAAATTTTCATTTGCATAATTAGCAAAATCTTCATCAAGTGTTCCAGTGTGGGCAGTAAAATGCCCATGAGGTAAGCAAAGACAAGAGTAAGGAATTACAATAATTCAGCTCTCAAGTATGTTTGTACAGATGCCTCGGTTGCCTACTTTGTCATTCTGTTTATGAAAGGTTTGGAAATACCTTTGTCAAAGACATGACATGTGTAGGTCCTCATAATATCAAGATAACTGAGGTTAAAATTGTTAGAAATTTGAGATGTTGATCTACATGTAAGATGATATGGATACCTTGCAAACTTAAAATATTATTTGTAAACTTACAGGTTAATTTGAACTTTAAGAATCCCTCTTCCCTATGTCTAAAACTAGAATTTTATCCTATTCATTTCTTCTTTTAGTTGCTATAAAAATGTAAGCCTCTAATAAAATATATGCAATATGACATGCACTTTATATGGGGAATATTTTATTTTGCCTTATAGCATGTTGAGCTGTGGAAGTATATATAAATATTAATACATATTTTTAAAAGCAGTTTCAGAGTAGATAAAGGCCACAGTGCTTAAAGGCACTGAGTACTCTTCAAGATGATATATATTGGATTCCCGCTGTAATTCCAGTCCTGGGGAATCCAATCTCTCTTCTAGCCTCCAAAACTGTTGTACCTTGTGTGCATTTATACACACAGACAAAATTCCTCTATGTATGAAGTAAAATGGGGGAAAAAACAGAGCCTTTCTAAAAAAATAATATTAGAAAAGAAATTGTCACACACAAAGTTCAAAATTAACACTAGTTATCTCTGAGCACGCTTGACATCCTCTTTAATATATATTTGGCTTGTCGCTTTGTCCTTTATAACCTCTGAGTATAATAGAAATTGTAAAGTAAAAGTGGCTAGTTAAATGTACATGAGTTGTCTTTAAATACAGATGCATGTTTGTATATGTGTATGTAAAATCATTATAATTTTATATAACTACTAAGAAAGTTTTACATTTATTTTCTTAAACATCAGGTTCTTCTTCTGGATGTAATCATGATTTATGAGCTACAGTGGATCAGTAGCAAAATATCTGAAAACATCTGTAGTAGAGCCATCTGTTTATACCTAAATACCAGATGCTATATATGTGAAAATTTGTATTTGATAGAATTTTTTAATGCGTGTACATAGCTCATAGCACTGCAGCCAACAAGAAGCACAAATGGTGTCACTAAGTAAGATGAAGTGAATGTATTCCACAACACTTCTCAAGTTGATGCGCTTAACGCTCTGACAGGTAAGAACAAAATAAAGAAAACAATACAGTTCATCTACATTCCTAATGTGAATGAAAATTAACTATATCCTGTGTGTAGGTACATATTTCTTAACTGATAAAGACAATGGAGATTCTTAACATTTTGTGCAGCTACAAAGTTGGTGAGAAGCATGATAAATCTCAGTGTTCATAGTTTTGTTGGGATGAGTGAGGTTGTATTCAATACCTTTGTGATTAGAAATTCTGAAAAAAAACCCTAATTATCCTATAAAAGGAAAAAAGAACTACTTTATCACCCCAAACTTTTTACATATATTTTGCCAATACGGTCCATTCTGCTCCAAAATTTTGAACAGCCTTTGTAAGCCCTTGATTTTTGAGTGTTCATTTCAGAGCATCTGTATAATATTGATTTAATTTTAAACAAATCATCTGTGTGTCCTCAAGTTTAAAAGCCTCCTCTGGGATGATAAAATGTGGATTAAGAAAAATAAGAAGTATAGAGGGTACTATTCAACAGAACCTTCTCCATTGGTATTGAACAACCAAAGAAATTACCCTTAATTCTTCAAATAAAATAATATGAAATTGGTTGCAATGAAAATGGTCCTGAGGGTAAGATCTGGGACGGGTTGGGGAAGGAGAAAACATGAGTAAATATATTGCATGAAAAAATTGTTTTTAAAACCTATTGGTACACACCCAAAAGTACTCACCTATAGAAAGAACACCTTTATCAAGGTATACATTATCCAAAACAAATGGGATATGATGAAGAGATGTTTAGAAAGAATATAAGAACTAACTTTATTGAGTCTGTGTGGTTTAGGTATAAGCATAATTGTAGATTTATAGAATAATCTGGTTAGTGTTCCTTCTGTTTATATTTTGTGGAATAATTTGAAGAGTACTGGTATTAGGACTTCTTTGAATGTCTAATAGAAATCTGCACTAAAATCATCTGGTCCTGGGCTTTTTTTGTTTTGGTTGGGAGAATATTAACGACTAATGCTATTTCTTTAGGAGTTATGGGACTGTTTAATTGGTTTATCTGATCCTGATTTAACTTGATAGCTGGTATCTGTCTAGAAAGTTATCCATTTCATCCAGATTTTTCAGTTTTGATGCATATAGACTTTTGTAGTAGGATTTGATGATATCTTTCTTATTTCCTCAGTTTCTGTTGTTAGGTCTCCTTTTTCATTTCTGATTTTGTTAATTTTGATACTGTTGTGCCCTCTGGTTAGTCTGGCTAAGGGTTTATCTTCTCAAAGATATTTTCTTAAAATATCTTTGAGATCTTATTTTCTCAAAGAACCAGCTCCTGGTTAGGATGATTCTTTCTATAGCTCTTTTTTGTTTCTACTTGGTTGATTTCAGCCCTGAGTTTGATGATTTTCTACTGTCTACGCCTCTTGAGTGTATTTGCTTCTTTTTTTTTCCTAGAGCTTTCAGGTATGCTGTCAGCTGCTAGTGTATGTTCTCTGCACTTTGTTTTGGAGGCACTCAGAGCTCTGAGTTTTCCTCTTATCACTGCTTTCATTGTGTCCTGTAAGTATCGGTATGTTGTGCCTTCGTTTTTCATTAACTTCTAAAATGTCTTTAATTTCTTTCTTTGTTCCTTCCTTGACCAAGTTATCATTGAGTAGAACATTGTTCAGCTTCCACGTGTATATGGGCTTAGTGTTGTTTTTGTTGTTATTGAAGACCAGCCTTAGTCAATTGGTGATCTGATAGAATGCATGAAATTATTTCAATCTTCTGGTATCTATTGAGGTATGTTTTATGATTGATTATATGGTCACCTAAGGTGCTGAGAAGATAAATTTTTTGTTTTAGGATGAAATGTTGTATATATACCTGTTAAAACCATTTGGCTCATAACTTCTGTTAGTTTCAGTGTGTCTCTATTTAGTTTCTGTTTCCATGATGAGAGTGGGTTGTTGAAATCTTCCACTATTATTGTGTGTGGTGTAATGAATGTTTTGAGCTTTCGTAAAGTTTCTTTTATAAATGTGGGTGCCCTTAAGTTTGGAGCATAGATGTTCAGAATTGAGAGTTCCTCTTGGTAGATTTTTCCTTCAATGAGTATGAAGTGTCCTTCCCTATCTTTTTTAATAACTTTATGTTGAAAGTCAATTTTATTCAATATTAAAATGGCTACTCCAGATTGTTTCTTGGGACCATTTGCTTAGAAAATTGTTTTCCAGTTTTCTACTTTGCGGTAGTATCTGTCTTTGTTTCTGAGGTGTGTTTCCTGTATGCAGCAAAATGCTGGGTCCTGATAACATATCTCGTCTGTTAGTCTATGTCTTTTTATTGGGGAATTGAGTCCACTGATGTTATGAGATATTAAGGAAAATTGATGATTGCTTCCTGTTATTTTTGTTGTTAGAGGTGGAATTATGTTTGTATGGCAAATCTTCTTTTGGGTTTGTTGAAAGAATATTACTTTCTTTTTCTAGGGTGTAG
Organism: Apodemus sylvaticus; assembly: GCF_947179515.1. Classification (NCBI taxonomy): domain Eukaryota; kingdom Metazoa; phylum Chordata; class Mammalia; order Rodentia; family Muridae; genus Apodemus; species Apodemus sylvaticus. Next base: position 18,416,949 of record NC_067480.1, read on the forward strand.
TTTCTATCCTTGTGTTGGAGTTTTCTATCTATTCTCCTTTGTAGGGCTGGATTTGCAGAAAGATATTGTGTAAATTTGTTTTTGTCTTGGAATATCTTGGTTTCTCCAACTATGGTAAATGAGAGTTTCGCTGGGTATAGTAGCCTGGGCTGACATTTGTGTTCTCACCAGATCCCCCCCCCCCCGCCATAGCTCCCAGGGACTAAACCACCAACCGAAGAATACACATGGAGGGACCCATAGATCCAGCCACATTTGTGGCAGAGGATGGCCTTGTTAGACATCAGTGGGAAGAGCGGCCCTTGGTCCTGGGAAGGCTCAATTTTCCAGTGTAGGGAATACCAGGGTGGAGAAACAGAGTAGGTGGGTGGGTGAGCACCCTCATAGAAGAAGGGGGAGGAAGGATAGGATAGGATGTTTCCATGGGAAACTGGGAAAGGGGATAACATCTGAAATGTAAATAAAGGAATTATCCAATAATAAAAAAAAAAAAAGAACTAGGAGATTGGGAGACCTGTGAAATGTTTTCTAGACATAGCATTACTAATGCCCACATCAACTCCCAGCACTGGTGGTTGCTACAGAAGGTCATTATAGGATCAATACATCCCAAAATTACAGCATGAAAACAGGTGGAGATCCAAAGGCCCAATCCCTAGATGAGGAGCCATTGGCAGTAGATGTTTGCACAAGGAACATTCAAGTTTTCTTTGGGGATATGACTGGTACTGGGTCGCACATGCCCTAGTGGGTAGCCCCTCACCTATTCTCACAAAGTCAGCACTGTTTTGACTAAATAGGATAATATTAGTAAAATCATAATTAATGATAACAATAGTAATTTTTAGAAGAATATATAAAGTCAGAAGTGAGGTGGGTAGATAGATTCTGGTGGGAAAGAACAGGGAATATATTAGACAAAATACATTGTATGAATATATAAAATTTCAAAGAATCAATGAAAATAGTATTTGAAATTATTATTTTACATATTTTACAAATTATAAGTAAAGAGCCACATAATTCAGATTCAGATCAACCTCTTGCAATTCCAGTGAATATGTAGCTAGTCTATATTACATAATAAATGGCTTTTCTAGGCTCTTAACCTCAGCTCAGTCGGAAGTCTGAACCACATACTTCCTCACTTACTTAACTGAAAGGCTATATAGCCATGAACATAGCTATGTAAATAGTTCACAAAAACTACAAGAGAAACATTTTGATTAAGTTCCACAAAGAATGAGAGAGTGATATGAAGAAATTTAGATATAACCTCCTTTAAATTAGCTAAGTGAAAATCATTTTGCTCAATCAACAAAAAGGAAAGCTTATGTCTAAAGTAGGTAACATTTTAACATTGAAAATAATATTCAAACTAAAAGTCCAGAAAATACTGCTTCTCAAATGAGTTTTTCTCCACTACTGGACACCTGTGGGCATTCATTAGCCTACCTATCAGGTATTCTGGCTACAAAATAAATCAATGAACAACAAAGGAAATAAAAAAACAACAAAACAGGAGAGAATGAAGAAGAAATGAAAGTTCTTTTCTTTACATCTCAGTGGTGTGGCCAGCTAAGGAAAGTGCAAATGTTTAACTTTCAGTTTGACAGACAAGTACTTTTATAAAAACAACAACAACAACAACAAAAACAACAACAAAAAACTCGTAAAATTATTTCATACCTAACCCTGATCAGCCCATTGAGGAGAGTGGAGTGTTGAAGTCCCCCACAATTATTGTGTTAGGTGAAATATGTGCTTTGAGCTTTAGTAAAGTTTCTTTTACGAATGAGGGTGCTCTTGCATTTGGCGCATAGATGTTCAGAATTGAAAGTTCTTGGTGGATTTTTCCTTTGACCAGCAAGAAGTGTCTCTTTTGATGACTTTATGTTGAAAGTCAATTGTATCTGATATTAGAATGGCTACTCCGGCTCGTTTCCCGAGACCATTGGCTTGTAAAATTGTCTTCCAGCCTTTGACTCTAAGGTAGTTTTTGTCTTTGACATTTAGGTGTGTTTCCTATATGCAGCAAAATGTAGGGTCCTGTTTCCTTATCCAGTCTGTTAGTCTATGTCTTTTTATTGGGGAGATCCTGCTATACCACTCCTGGGCATATACCCAGAAGATTCCCCAGCATGTAATAAGGATACATGTTCCACTATGTTCATCGCAGCCCTATTTATAATTGCCAGAAGCTGGAAAGAACCCAGGTATCCCTCAACAGAAGAGTGGATGCAAAAAATTTTGTATATATACACAATGGAGTACTATTCGGCCATTACAAACAATGAATTCATGAAATTCTTAGGCAAATGGATGGAGCTGGAGAACATCATACTAAGTGAGGTAACCCAGACTCAAAAGATGAATCATGGTATGCACTCACTAATAAGTGGATATTAACCTAGAAAACTGGAATACCCAAAACATAATCCACACATCAAATGAGGTACAAGAAGAACGGAGGAGTGGCCCCTTGTTCTGGAAAGACTCAGTGAAGCAGTATAGGGCAAAACCAGAACAGGGAAGTGGGAAAGGTTGAGTAGGAAAACAGGGGGAGGGAAGGGGGCTGATGGGACTTTCGGGGAGTGGGGGTCTAGAAATGGGGAAATCATTTGAACTGTAAATAAAAAATATATCGAATAAAAAAATTAAATCACGAATGCTCTCAGTGTGTGGGTTTATTTCTGGGTCTTCAGTTCCATCGTATTCGTCTACTTGTTTGTCTCTGTACCAATACCACACATTTTTTTTTTATGACTGTGCTCTGAAGTACAACTTGAGGTCAAGAATGGAGATACCCCCAGAAGTTCTTTTATTGGTGAGAATAGTTTTTTCTGTCCTGGGTTTATTGTAATTCCAGGTGAACAATTTTCAAGATTCTCTACTCCTGATGAGAGCATTCAAGTACTCAGAAAGTAAACATCATCAGAGGTACTGTATTCAAGAGACAACTAAAAAAGGTCAATAAAGAATGGATGGCTCAGTGGATAGAAATATTACCATACCAGGAGAATATATGTTTATATACTCAGGACCCAGAAGTGTGGGGTGAGTATGGTTGGCTCACCTTATTATTCCAACCTCCAAAGACAGAGACAAGGGGTCACTGTAGCAAGTTAGTTAGTAAGTCGTAGCATATGTGCAAGCTTTACATTTGACTGTACAAAGTATAATGTGGAAGGACAATCTAGGAAGATTCCCACCATGAACCTTACCCTTTCACATATGGGTACACACACAGGCATGCGCATCCTCTTCCCATGGTTATATACCTATCACCTGTGAACATGTATGTTAATACAAACACATCATGTAAACAAGGTCATGAAAAGGACAAGAAATATGAGGATGAGGTCGAAGAGGAACAGGAGAAATGGTTATTAGAGATTGATTGGTGCATGCAAAGTCTAGCAACTGTGGTTTCCTCCTCCCAGAAGTTCAGAGTCTAAGGTTGCTCACATATAGGCCTACTACAAAGACTAGCAAACCGTTTCTCCTGTCCTCGACCTAATAAAAACAGTGAAGCACTGTTTTGCAATAGTCAGGAAACTCTATCCAAGCTTAGCTTCATTGTACCTGTGTCTGCATGCCTGCTTGTTCATCATTCCCCCTTGCTCCTAGGGATGCACATCACATGGATAGTGGCATTCCGTGATAAAGCATAATACTAACATCACTGCAATAGTCCTTACTCAGTGTCTCTCGTCTTGTCCATTGAGACTATTTTAAGGAGTCCAAACCAATATTATACTACCTTTGTACTCCCCATCAAGAATGCATCTAGAACATATACCTTTCTTTTCAATGGTGGGTTACATCCACAATAATTGTGTACTTTTGTTATCAATTTGAAGGTAAAAGAGAAATTAAACTGTCTTTAAACTTCGATTTGATTTCTTTTCTTGTCTTATAGCCACTAAAATCAGATACACCACTCTATTTTCAACTGACTGAAATTATGCCTTGAAAGGTTTTGAATGAGCTTTGTAAAAGTTTAAAAGATAATTATTCATGCATCACTTCACTCACCGAAATAATATCTCTTAATATAAAGACAAATGTGCTATATAAAAAACTTACTGAATTAAGTTAAAAACATATATTTAAAATAAAGAAAATAAATGTTTAATATTAGACTCCCATTTACAATCTGGGTATGGCTACATTTTGCAAACTATATGTGATAATTGTTTAAAATTACTTGTTTTTTATTGGAAGATTATCAATTCATATATTCTCCCATTATTTTCTTCCTTCCAAACCCTTGCCATATATGTGTCCTTGCTCTCTTTCAAATTTGTGACCACTTTTAAAAGTTAATTCTCTCTCTCCTCTTTTTTCTCTCTCTCCTCTCTTCCTCTCTCTCTCTCTCTCTCTCTCTTTCTCTCTCTCTCTCTCTCTCTCTCTCTCATAGACATATGTATGTATATTATTGAAAATATGGGTAGAGCATGCTTAGTTTCTGTAATGTTAATTTTATGTATACTTCTAGGATTGATCATTTAGTATTTGGTATTTGATAACCAGTATGTGTGCTCTGTCCTGGAGAAGACACTTCATCTCACTGTCTGTGCTCAATAGATTTCTATAGTATTTCTATTGTTTAATGAGGAGGCCTCTTGAGATTCCCTCTTCTATATTTAGGTACAGGTATATAGATGTAGATAGATATTGAGATAGTGATAGAGGTACATGATATAAATAGTGATAGAGATATATGATAGATAAATAAATAGATGCAGCTATAGGAAGTTTCTCTGCAATTGATAATTTGATGGTTACTAGGGGCTTATTATTGGATATTTTATTTTTTTATAGAAATAAACATAAATATACTCTAAGTTATACCATAAGAACATTAAATTGGCTATATTATAAAATTTTGTAAGGGCAATGTCTTGTTAGTGCTTTAAATACAATGATTTGTCATATTCTGAGTATAATTTTTAGGGTTTTTACTTGTCAATTTCAAATGCAGACATGAAGTCTAAAGCACAGATTAGCAGATCACTGCTGAATGATACAGTTACTTTACACTGGAACGGGAATCTTGTTCAGCTGTCATCTTCACAATCCAAATTATGACAGACATCTGCATTCTAGTCCGAACTCTTCTGGTGCTTTTTCTTTTTTCTTTTCTTTTTATTCAACATGTTTTTTATTTACATTTCAAATGATTTCCCCTTTTCTGGGTCCCCACTCCCCAGATGTCCCATAAGCCTTCTTCCCTCCCCCTGTTCCTCCATCCACACCTTCCCATTTCCCTGTTCTGGAATTCCCCTATACTGCTGCACTGAGTCTTTCCAGAACCAGGGGCCACTCCTCCGTTCCTCTTGGACATCATTTAATATGTGGATTATGTTTGGGGTATTCCAAGTTTCTAGGCTAATATCTGCTTATTAGTGAGTGCATACCATGATTGATCTTTTGAATCGGGGTTACCTCACTTAGTATGATGTTCTCCAGCTCCATCCATTTGTCTTAAGAATTTCAAGAATTTATTGTTTCTAATGGCTGAATAGTACTCCATTGTGTAAATATACCACATTTTTTGTATCCATTCCTCCGTTGAGGGACACCTGAGTTCTTTCCAGCTTCTGGCTATTATAAACAGGGCTGCTATGAACATAGTGGAACATGTGTCCTTATTGCATGCCAGGGAATCCTCTGGGTATATGCCCAGGAGTGGTATAGCAGGGTCCTCCGGAAGTGTCATGCCCAGATTTCTGAGGAACCGCCAGACCGATTTCCAAAGTGGTTGCACCATCTTGCAATCCCACAAGCAGTGGAGGAGTGTTCCTCTTTTTCCACATCCTCACCAACACCTCCAGTCTCCTGAGTTTTTAACCTTAGCCATTCTGACTGGTGTGAGGTGAAATCTCAGGGTTGTTTTGATTTGCATTTCCGTAATAACTAATGATGTTGAACATTTCTTAAGGTGCTTCTTAGCCATCCTAAGTTCTTTCTGTGGGAATTCTTTGTTTAGCTCCGTACCCCACTTTTTAATATGGTTATTTGGTTCTCTGGGGTCTACCTTCTTGAGTTCTTTGTATATATTAGATATTAGCCCTCTGTCGGATTTAGTGTTGGTGAAGATCCTTTTCCAATCTGTTGGTTGACGGTTCGTCGTTTTGACAGTGTCCCTTGCCTTACAGAAACTGTTTAATTTTATAAGGTCCCATTTATCAATTCTTGATCTTAGAGAGTAAGCTATTTGGTGTTCTGTTCAGGAACTTTTCCCCTGTGTCCATGTCCTCAAGGGTTTTTCTCAGTTTCTTTTCTATTAGTTTCTGTGTGTCTGGTTAAATCAGCATGAATCATAGAAAGCAGAGAAATTGTCCTTAACATGCTAAAATCCCTGCATGATGATTATAAAAACCCAGGTTAACATGACCATAGCAGACAAATGATAACTTTAGGTTTCATACTCAGGAACAGCATTCATTTCCATTGACAAGGTGTCTTTATCTACTTGGAGCTAGTTATTTACGTAAAAGAGTTGGATAGATAGTCCAGGGATTGTCCTGTCTATGCCTCCCTAGTGTCTGAATTGCAAGAGCACACCAAGCATTCATCAACACTATGCATTTTAATGTGGGGTCTTGAGATTTAGCTACATGCTTTCTGCTTGCAAAGCAAGCACTTTACAAACTGAATCCTGTTCCAAGTCCAAAGAAATTTAAATTTGAATGATGACTGTCTTGTAGCATCATAGCATTAAGTGTAGAAAGATATTGAATTAGTAATCTATTCTAACATTCCAAGTGGTAAAACAGACTAAATAATCAGATTGGGGTGCTAAGTAGTTTGGAAAAAACTGAAAAAAATGAGGCAGAAAAAGGAAGAGGAAAAAGAGGGAAAAGTGATATATTCTCAAAATTTGGGCAGAAGAACCTTTAGTCCATAGCATCTAAGTACATGAGATGAGCTAAATAAGAACTAATGGTGTCTCTCATCTACATACTAACAAGCCAGACACTGCTAAGCCTCTGATGTTAGAGCAGATCAGAAACATCTATGATGGGGAGCCTAAAAGGAAAGGGAATATGGATCGGAGTAATATAAAGGGAGAAATAAAAATGATGGAGCAGGAAGAATTAAATGGGAATGCTAGAGCCATTGGAGGAGGAAATACAAGAAAGGATAAAAACACTTAAAACCCATATTGAGGAAGTTATTCACAAAACTACTACTACAGAAATGTAAACAAAGTTAACCTATATGATGCCTTATATGTGCTTGGTTCAGTGAGTGGCATATTAGAATGTGTGGCCCTGTTGGAGTTGGTGTGTCATGGTAGGTGTGGTATAAAACCCTCATCCTAGTTGTCTAGAAGCCAGTATCTGCTAGCAGTCTTCAGATGAAGACGTAGAACTCTCAGCTCTTCCTGAACCATGTCTGCCTGGTTGCTGCCATGCTCCCACAATGATTTTCATGGACTGAACCTCTGAACCTGTATGTAAGTCAGCCCCAAATAAATGTTGTCCTCATAAGAGTTGCCTTGATCACAGCAGGAAAACCCTAACTAAGACAGAAGTTGGTCCCAGGGGTATTGCTGTGATAGGTCTGACGATGTTTTTGTTAGGATGAATGTGGATTTGGGGACTTTAGATTTGGAAAGCAATAGAATGTTTTAAGTAGGGATTAATGAGATATCCTAGGAGGAATATAGATTTTATTTTTATTTTTATTTTTTTTTATTTGTTGCTGTGAATGATTTGAACTGTGCAGACCTGACCTGAGGTTTCAGTGGAGAAGAACTATATAGTATGTGGCCTAGAGATAGTTTTTGAAGTATTTTGGTGAAGAACATAGCTGCTTTTTGCCCATGTGTGAAGAGTCTACCTGAGACTAAGGTGAAGAGATTCAGATTAATTTCACTGACAAAGGAAGTCTCAGAAACGCCCATCATAGACTTTGTTATCTGGTTAAATCTCATGGGAGAATATTTTAAATAATCATAGCAAGCTTAGAAAGGAAGAATATAAAATATATGGTTTGAGTATTAAAGGGGCACCAGGAAGTGAAATGGAGCTGTGCTCTGTGTTCAAAAACATTAAATTGAATTAAGGTAGTGGTGACCTTGGGGAAAGAGCCTGAACTGGTTGATTTTGTATGTCAACTTGACACAGGCTGGTATTATCACAGAGAAAGGAGCTTCAGTTAAGGAAGTGCCTCCATGAGATCCAGCTGTAAGTCATTTTCTCAATTAGTGATCAAGAGGGAGGAGGGTCAGTTGTAGGTGGTGCCATCCCTGGGCTAATCCTCTTGGGTTCTATAAGAAAGCAAGCTGAGCAAGGCTGGGGAAGCAAGCCAGTAAGAAACATCCCATCATGGCCTCTGCATCAGCTCTTGCTTCCTACTCTGTATGAGTTCCAGTCCTGACTTCCTTAGGTAATTAACAGCAATGTAGAAAATGTAAGTTGAATAAACCCTTTCCTCCCCAACTTGCTTCTGGGTCATGATTTTTGTGCAGGAATAGAAACCCTAAGACAGAGCCCATCCAGCTAAATTTAGGTTGAGGCATGATAGTACATGTGTTTAATCCCAGGAGGCATGTCCATGCAGATCTCTTGAGTTCAAGGTCAATCTACAAAGCAGGTTCCAGACAGCCAAGCTAGACTCTGAAGAAGTTAGAAAACAGAAAGCTGGTGATAATGAAATAGAACAAGGAGGGAATGTTCCAGCCTCATCAGTCATCAAACTGTTGGCAGGTTTGGCCATGTGGTTCTGGCGTTATAATCAAGAGAGGGAGACTACTGGGACAATTGATGCTGGTTAGCTAGAGCTAAGAAAGTAGTGGTGATTAAGAAAAGACCAGCATCACTGAGATGAATTTTACTGAGAAATATTTTCTAGGAACACAGAGAAGCTGTGTTCCAGAAATAGCCAAAATTGTACCTCATGCTGCAGCTGTACTTCCTAATGTGCAAGAGACACCCAGGTAGTACTGGTTTTGAAGGCACAAAGGGGTCATGAAGAGCATCTGAGGCTTGGCACTGTGAGAAGCCATGGAAGGCCATTGGTGAAGGTGCAGTCTCAGTTGCAGTTGACAGCCCAGGACTGAAGGAGTCATGCAAAGGAGTTGAGGCTTAGTACCATGAAGAGAGCCTATGAGAGGCTATTGGTGAAGCCTAATTTCAGCAGAAGACCCCAGTATATTAGAGGTGCCAGTACCATGGGATGATCACCAAGAACAGTAAGAGCCGCAGAATGGTGTTAACCAGAGCCTAGAGTTCTACAGAGGGCAGAAATGGATATGTGATCAAGCCCTTTGGAGGAGCCCACATGATCATGTTTGGATTCTAGATATTGAAACCAGAAGCTTTAACACTGAAGCTGCATTGTAGACCCCAAGATGTTCAAGATGTCAGAGTCTTAGGCTTTTTCCTGAGGAAAGTTGATAACAGAGTAGAACCAGTCCAGGAGACAGAAGTTTATTGCAGTCAACAGAGATGAGAAAGGAGTCAGAGATCTAAAGACTGCTTTGACATCAGACATGAAAATGCAGAATTTGGAGTATGTCTATCAGATTTCCTGTCTTGCTTTGTGTTAAGTGATTGGGTGAATCTCAGAAGAGACCTTGAACTTAGGACAGGACTAATGAAATTGTACTAAATCTATTTCGAGTTATGCTATGTTTAGGTAGGGCCCCCACAGACTCATATGTTTGGTCAAGCCTATGGGGACCAGGAAGTGGAATGTGATGGATTGTATGTGCTCTGCTCAGGGAGAGGCACTATTAGAAGTTGCAGCACTGTTGGAGTAGGTGTTTCACTGCAGGTATGGGCTTTTATGACCCTTATCCTAGCTCCCAGGAAGTCAGTATCTGCTAGAAGCCTTCAGATGAAGATGCACATCTCTCAGCTACTCCTGCACTATGCCTGCCTAGAACCTCCTATGCTCCCACCATGATGATAATATACTGAACCCCTGTAAGGCAGCCCCAATTAGATGCTGTGCATACAAGAGATGCCTTGGTCATTATGTCTGTTCATAATAGTAAAACTCTAACTAAGACACCCTATAATGGGAACAATAATGTTCCTATTAGACACCATAGGCTAATGAATAGAAGTCCCAATATCAAAAGTGAGTTATATCTATTGCAGCTGCTGGTCAATAAGTTCCTATAAACCCCTGATACACACACACACACACACACACACACACACACACACACACACGTGCGCGCGCGCGCGTTATAGCTATTGCTTTTGCTTACTCCCAGAATTTGAAGATAAAATCCTAATACTGAATATATTTCAAACGTGAGTCACAGAACATGGAGAAAGCAACCTGAACTTGATCAGCATGGTTCACTACTACAGATTAGCTTTCTTAATCCTGGAAGATACGCTGCCGGAATAAAACAGTAGACATCATCCTTAATTAGTTATGAGCTTTGCAAGCTACAATAGCAGCCTACCTGACAAAACAAACAAATAAAAACCATGCTGACTATTGCAATAGTGGCATAAATGTAAGGAACCAACAGCATTCTGACTAGTTTTAAGATCTACTAAGCAAAATGGAATCCGTAGCAGGCACCATTATTAGGACCAAGAACTGGTGGCTAGATATATTTTAGACCCTAGGTGAGAACTTAGTACTTTTCTCATGAAGCATAGTATTAACCTTGTCCCTAATGACCTCCTCTTGTTATAGCCATAGAATTGAACATCCCTCAAACTTCATTAGAGAGGCTTCTTTTGAAATAGATGTGAATCAATATAGACACCATGACAGTTCAAAGTGCAGCAAATGAGTAAACACAGAGTGTTCATCCCTGTGTGTGGTATCTGTCTCACCATCTCTTTCTCCCAAGGCTCAGAAATCATTGGAAAACAGGAAATGGAGGAACTGTGAGGGCCAGACACATTGGATGACCACAATGAAGCAGTAATCTCAGGACACGATGGCGTAGTTACACGTATGAGCTCATAGCAGTAATGATAGCAAGCACAAGACCTATGTAAACTCAAACCAGACAAAAATCCCAGCATGGAAAGAGAATAAGGATATAACGTCCCTTGTTAAGGATGTATTGGTAATTTATACATCCTGAGTCAGGAGGAATCATTTTTCTTTCAAGGTGTGACACCTGATTGATTTAACTGTTTCAATGGATAGTCATGTAAAAATGAATAGGCAGCTCTAGAGGTGGAAGGTAAATTCCTATTTGTGAAGACACTGTGTATTTTAGACACAGAGCTTAGAGGCTCCTGATCTGGAACAGTTTAAAATCCTCCTCCATGAGGGCTATCTTTCATCAAACTAAAAGGAAAAATCCATGCTATCAAAGGAATGGGTCAATTAATACTAATATTACACCAGCCTGACATGATAATGCTGAGGATGCACTAGAGGCATGTGTACATGACTGGTAACCAAGAGCTGTTTAGAAATGCTTCAAAAGAAGAAAATCATTCCTGGTGGTGGAAACCTAGCAAACTACCCAGGGCCCACGAGCTCCTAGACCTTGGAGAACCTACAATTGCTATTTTACTAAACTAGCATAATCCACAACTACACACTAAATATCTGTACATATGCCCACAAATAAATGTAGTCATTACCCATCATCAAGGAAACTTCTCTTTGTAACATATAGAGACCATTAAAGAAAATGACAAGCCTTTTGGGTCTGAGTTACCTCATTCAGGATGATATTTTCTAGTTCCATCCACTTGCCTGCAAAACTCAGGATGTCCTCATTCTTAATAGCTGAGTAGTATTCCATTGTGTAAATGAACCACATTTTCTGTATCCATTCTTCTGTCATGGGACATCTAGGTTGTTTACAGCTTCTTATTATCACAAATAAGGCTACTATGAACATAGTAGAACATGTGCCCCTGTGGCATGGTGGGGCATCTTTTGGATATATTCCCAAGAATGATATAGCTAGGTCTTCAGGAAGATGTATTTCCAATGAGAAAATATCATTCTGAGTGAAGTAACTCAGACCCAAAAGGACATGCATGGTATGGACTCACTAATAAGTGGATATTAGCCAAGAAAGAAACAAAGAAAGAGAGAGACAGAGGGAGGGAGGGAGGGAGGGAGGGAGGGAGGGAGGGAGGAAGGAAGGAAGGAAGGAAGGAAGAAAGAAAGAAAGAGAAAAGAAAAGTACAGAATGCCCAAGATACAGTCCACAGAACTCAAAATGGTCAACAAGCTGAAGTTTGCCCAAATGAAGATACCTCAGTCCCACTTGGGAGGGAGAAGAAAGCAATCACAAGTAGGGAGGGAGGGAGGGACCTGGGAGGGCAAGTAGACAGAGAGTAGGAGGGGGGAAGAGGGGGAGAGGGGAACCTTATCTGACGTTGGGGGAGGGAAAAAGACTGAAGCCCTGAGGGCCAGCAGAAAGAATGGAAACAGGCAACCTCAGGAGACCAGAGGTTGGGGGTGGTGGTCCATAATGCACCAGAGACTTAGGAGGTGAGAGACTGACAGGACTGAAAGGGAGGGACCTTGGATGAGGTGCTTAACAGTGGGGAGAGGGAACTTGTGGAGCCTACCTCCAGCAGAAAGATGGGGCTTCAGATGAGGGATAGCTATGACCCATGATTTTTCCTTGTCTGAAAGAATTGCAGGGATGGAAATGGAGAGGAGCCTGAGGAAAAGACTGTACAGCAAGGGCTCAAAGTGGGATCCAGCTCAAGGGAAGGTCCCAAGGCTTGACACTATTACTGAGGCTATGGAGCACTCACAAAAAGGGACCTAGCATAACCGCACTCCAGAAAGATCCAACAAGCAGATGAAAGAATCAGATGCAGATATTTGCATCAGCCAATGGACAGAAGCAGCTCTCCTGTTGTTGAATTAGGGAAGGTTGAATGAAGCTGAGGGCAAGCCTGTAGGAGGGCCAGCAGTCTCAATTAATCTGGACCCTCCGGGATCTCTCAAACACTGGACCACCAAATAGGCTGCATATACCAGCTGATGTGAGGCCCCCAACACAAATACAGGAGAGGACTACCGGGTCTGTGTGTTCATTCAGAGATGATACACCTAACCCTCAAGAAACTGGAGACCCCAGGGAGTTTGAGGGTGGGGACATCCTTGTGTAGACAGGGTGGGGGTGGGGGGTGGGGGGGTGGAAGGCAGGTGTTGGGTGGGATGTGGGATGTGGAACAGTTAGAGGGTGGACAGGAGTTGGAGGGGTAGGGAATAAAATATATAGTGTATAAAAATGAAGTAACCAATTAAAAGAAAGAAATTCAAAAAAGAAAGGAAGGAAGGAAGGAAGGAAGGAAGGAAGGAAGGAAGGAAGGAAGGAAGGAAGGAAGGAAGGAAGGAAAGAAGGAAGGAAGGAAGGAAGGAAGGAAGGAAGGAAGAAAAAAGAAAGAAAGAAAGAAAGAAAGAGAGAGAGAGAGAGAGAGAGAGAGAGAGAGAGAGAGAGAGAGAGAGAGAGAGAAAGAAAGAAAGAAAAACCAGCAAGCAATGAAAATGCAGGCTTATATACCCCAATCCAAAAGATATATCTAATAACAACTCCCAGGCCTAAGGCTCAGGAATCATTGTAGAATAGCAAGCTGAATGACTATAAGAACTGGAGGATTGGAGAATTTACTGTGGGATTGTTTCTCCTAAGATTGTCCAATTACACCCCTACAATATCAGCAATGTAACTTTTTCAACATGAACATTAACTGATGAAAAACAATCATAATAGAAAAACTAACATGGGCAGGGTATAATTTAGGAAGTGTCAACTACATGAAAAGAACTACAGTATTCCCCAGGGAAGAGTGCAGCAATTGCAATTGGATATTCAATCTCAAATGGTCAGTACTGCAAACATACATATAAATAACATTAAACAGACTGAGCAGGTTGTATTTGAATCTATTTAGGAATTTATATGTGAACACACACACACACACACACACACACACACACACACACACATATATATATATATATATATATATATATATATATATATATATATATATATATATATATATATAACAATTAATACAAACATATGCCATGAAAGTTGCAATAAGAGGGTTTAGAGGGAGGAAAGGGAAGGGGAAAATGATATAATTGTACTATCGTCTCAAAAATAAAGAGGCAATTCAAAAGAGTATGTAATCATTATTAATGGTGCTCAACTCTTTTTAAAAGGGAAAACAACATGTTAGGGGTGTATGGGCACATACACAAAGGAGATTGGACAAAGGTATAAAAATATTCAACGTACAATGTAAAAAACTCTTGAAAATTACTAAAAATGTTTTTAAATGCTCACGAAGGACTCTGAAACTCAGTACTTAGACTACTTGGAGAGTTGACCTATTTGACTTGTCCCCCAGTTTTACTCTCATCGATTTAAAGTGAGATATATAAAATGGATGAACAAGATAAGTGGTACCTGCAGGTTCCAGGGCTAAGATAAGGCTTCAAGGTATACACATAAACACACACACACACACACACACACACACAAGTTATTGAAGGTAACTCTTTCAAATTATGGCAGTCACGTGTTGGTGGACATATTTTCTGAATGTAATGTTTCTTCAGATCATAATATAGATCTTAGTCACCTCATCTTATTCCAAATTCTTATCTAAGAAAACCGAAGGAAGGTAAGCAAATCACAGCCAGTTACTAATGATAAAACAAACACTTGATTTTCTCATTCCTTCATGAATACTGTGTTCTCTAGAAAACTTGAATATCCCTGAGACTGACTTGAAAAATTGCCCTCAATTGATATTTTCTTTCTGCACCTGTATTGCATATCATGCAGGTCTGATTCAGGCAGTGTCGTATTTGATGTCTCTGTAATTGACCTCTTAAGAATGGCCAGGTTATTTTGGAAAACTGATGTAAATGCAAAAGCAGCAGCTGTAAGACGCTGCTCCTATAGTGGAAAGGATAAGAAACAACAGTGACTAGGTTAAAGTGGATTCAGCAAAGATTTCAGTGTCCACCTGCTGGATTGTCTTTGAAGGTAAACATCTAGAGGATTTCTAAATTCTTAGTTTCCGGGGGGGGAGGGGTAGTGCAAGATAAATATAGCAAAAGTTTGTAGACATTGACTGGCTATTGAAATATCATGATTCACCAAAATATGCTCTTCTAAGGGTATTAATATTACTTGTCCTTATAAGAAGTTACTATCTGGCAAAATATTTAAACATGTATATAATATCTACTTACCACATTAAACTTGACATAGTTTTGTCACTTTCAAAGGAGAAAAATGCATCCATGGGCTAGTTAATTTTGGATGTCAATTTACATGACCTTGGATCAACTAAGAAATAAGCCTCTGGCCACATCTGTAAGATAATTTCTTGATGAGATTATTTGAAATGGGAAGATCTGCTTTAAGTGGTGGAATCTTCTGGGTGCAATCCAGATACAAAGAAATCTGAGCAGAAAGTCAACACCCTTTGACTCCCTGCCTTCACATCTCACTGAGTTCAAGCCTGCTGCTGTAGCATTCTTTCCTTTGCTGACATCAGAATGCATCTTCTCTATTCCTTGAATGAGAGCAGATGACCAATGTCTCTAGGAGAATTGTCTAGGCCTTGGGTGGAACTGTTGAGGCATTCAACCTTGGCTACTAAGCACTACCCTGATTCTCAGCCACTCTAGTTATAACAGAGTCAATGGTGGACTACCAAGCCCATATAATATAAGCCAATCGAATAAGTCACATTTTAATATACACTAATTTTATTGGTATTATCCAGCTGGAAAACCTTCATTACTACTTTATTACAGTGTTATCATCACCCACTTAAAGCTAGCATATTTTTTAATTGGATATTTTCATTATTTACATTTCAAATGTTATCCCCTTTCCCAGTTTTCCCACTGGAAACCTCCTATCCCATCCACCCACACCCACACCCACCCCCCACTTCTTGTAGGGTGTTCTTCCACCCACCCACCCACCGATCCACTCCAGCCTCCCCACCCTAGCATTCCCCTATACTGTGGCACTGAGCCTTTATAGGACCAAAGGCCCTCTCTTCCCATTAATGCCTGACAAGTCCATCCTCTGCTACATATGTGGCTGGAGCCATAGGTTCCTCTATGTGTACTCTTTTGTTGGCAGTTTAGTCCCTGGGAACTCTGGAAGGTCTGGTAGGTTGATATCATTGTTCTTCTTATGGGATTGCAAACCCCTTTAGCTCCTTCAATCCTTTCTCTAACTCATCCTTTGAGGGCCTTGTGCTGGGTCCAATGGTTAGCTTACAGTATCTGTCTCTGGATTTGTCAGGCTCTGACAGAGCCTCTCAGGAGACAGCGATATCAGGATCCTGTCAGCAATCACTTCGTGGCATTCACAGCAGTGTCTGCATTTGCTGACTGTATATGGGATGGATCCCCACATCTCTGGATGGCTTTTCCTTCAGTCTCTACTCTGCATTCCGTATTTCCTCCCGTGATAATTTTGGTCCCCCTTCTAAGAAGGACTGAAGCATCCACACTGTGGTCTTCCTTCTTCTTGAGCTTCATGTAGTCTGTGAAAGTGGATATTAGCCCAAAAGCTCAGAATACCCAAAACAGAGCTAACATATTAATAGACACTCAGAACATCTACTTTCTGCAAATTGAACCTAAGAGCGTTGCACGCAACAGAGAGCAGACAATGTGAAGCTGGGTTTGAACCGAGAAATGCCTTCCTTATATTATTTTTCTACTCAATGTGTATTTTAATTTTTTACTTAATTTTGCATATATTGGTTACTTTTTGAAATATAAAATTCTATAAGTATCTACATTATGAATGAAACTCAGGAATACAGAAAATCCAAAGGGTACCACTGGACAACATAAGCTCATGATAGTACTCAAAAAATAAAAAAACAAAACCAATAATCACAAAAAAAAACAAAACATGCAATGACAATTCAACTCTAAATCCTAAAGGAGAAATAATCACAAACGTAAATGTCCTCTGAGGAATAATATGACATAGATGCAATCTATAACTCACTTAGCAATTCACTACTACAGTCAAAGAGAAGTTGTAGAGGTGTATCTATGGAAGCCCATCTCTGTCTCTGAGTTCGATTATTCAAACGTTGTTCAGATGGAATGTTATATCTACATTATTACTCTAAAAATAATCTCAACTTGTTCTTTTAAAGAAATGAAAATTTTCATCTTAGAATTCCAATGGGAATTAAATAAGCTTCAACTAACAATGCCTCTTGTACAAACTTACAGTACAGTACAGACATTCAGTACAAAGTTACAGTATAGGCCTCTAGCACTGTACAGACCTACAATAATGAGTACAGTGTCACATGAGAATTTATATGTGAATTAATAAGATGGTGTTGATAGTAAATAAACAATCTTATACATTTACCTTAATTTTGGTTACATATGAAAACAAGTCAGAAAGTGAGTCTCTCATTAATAATTTTGTTTTCTCTAAGAAAGGGTGTTGGATAACTCTACAAAGTAGTTCAATGCCTATTTAAACAAATTTAATCTAAAATATGTTAAAGCTTAAACAACAAGGGTTAACATTCTAAGGCCACCAAAATGAAAAGGACGCCCAGAGAATGGAGGGAATATTTGAAAATGGTGCATTTCAAAGGACTGCCATTTAAAGAAACTCTTTCATCGATAGTAAATGAAATATCCAATTATATAGTGGACAGAGACATTAAATAGAAGTTTTTTCTAACAACATATATCAATGTACTATAAGAACTGAACAGGATTCTCAACATCACTAGGATGTTGAGAATTCAGAAGTCAGAGAAGAGTAAGCAAGGTTGGTATGAAGGGAAACCCTAGAGGTTGCTGGTAAAGGAGGAAAACAGTGCAGCCTCTTCAGAAGACACTCTTCAAATTTCTCAATGATTCAGCAGAGTCTCACAATTCCCTGCTTTAAGTCTTTTGTTGAATCGAAATTCAACCTAAAGAGTAGTATATAAATGTGATCACACAAATTGAATGCACAAATTGTGATATGCTGTGAATTATTTTATTATAGCTCTATTATATGCTATAAACTTGAAAAATAATTGTAGTAAGTTAAATACATCAAAAATATAAGGCAATATCATATGTGTCTCTTTTTATGCAATATCTAATAACAAAAGTAGTGTATAATATGCCAAATTATTAGAGGAAGCAAATAGGAATTGATTGCTAATAATAGGGCTTACTTTAACCCTAAAAACAGTGTTCACACAGGAACTTGTGTGGTAGTGGTATAACCTACTTGTATTCATATAATAAAAATGCTGAATTGCACATTTAAATTTAAATTTAATGACTTATGCTATCATTTAAAAAGTCACCAACAGAAATTATAATCACTTCAAAGAATGAAATTATTTTAACGTAATATGCAGAGAATTTATGTGCTAAATTAGATGAAAATGTTGTTTCCTTCATACTGTGGGAATTATGCAAGACAGGATCTCATTAGTTAGACAGGATTGACCTCAGTATTTGGATCCTTCTGCCACTGACTCCCCAGGGTTTACGTTATAGACATATTTTACAATAATTGGCTCATGCATATAATTTTTAAAGTTTTATATACAATTGGACAGAGAAAACTGGATGTGGAGAGGTCTAAGCAGGGAAGGAGTGGGAGATAGAGGAGATAATGGGGCAGGAGAGGGTTTAACAAAACAAAGGATTATGAAAGACTCATATTCAAACATATTGTGTTGTAACAACATTCATTAAAAGCAAAATAAAGGTGTGAAGTGACATGCCCTGGCTGGCTGAAAAGAACTGGTCTCAGGAGTTGTGGGTTATTAAAGGATAAAGGAACAAAAACCAGGGACAGGGTAGGAAACAACCTTATTAGTAGTAGATGGAAAAGGAAGAATCAGAGACTTCTATCACAAATAATACAGAGTCTTTCCTTTTGGTTTCCCACCAGAACCTGATAATAACATCTTACCATTAAAGGCCTTCTAAATCAGTAAAATGTCACTTGCATTACTGTAATAAAATATCCTGACAAAAGCAGGGATGTAAACACCATTATATCCATAGTCAAGAACAGCAAAAGTAAATGCATGGATCTTTGCTCGCTTGCTTGCCCGTCTTGTTTTCTCCTTTTATGTTGGTCAGGAACTTATTGTTAAGGAAAGATGCCACCCGGAGTGGGCCAGATCGTTCACATAAATTTCCCTAACACTGCACACACATGCCCATAGGCCAAACCAAACCAAACTCTTTTGCCAGATGATTGTAGATTGTATTAAGTTGACAATTACAGCTAATAATTACAATAGCATAAATTCAGATTCACCAATAATATGAATGGCTATAAATTAGCAACATTTTTGAATATAAATAAGGAAAATTAGGTAATATTATATATATTTATATATGTATTTTCTATAATTATATATACATGTATGCACATATATGTTTTGTTTTATTTAGATACATATTTTTCTAAAACTTGCATGGAATGAATTAATTTCTGGTAAGAAACAAGACAAACTTGGCCGAAAAATAAAAAAAAAAAAAAAACAAACATTGTGGGTGTTTAAATCTATTAAAAAGTAACAAGCAACCAAATAGCTTTCCACAAAGAAAATTCCTAGTTCAAATGCCTTGGTTCAGTAATCACTTTCACGGTGCGCATTTTCTTTTCAATAAACTGAAAACAAAGGAATGCTTCTGAACTCATTCTATGAGTTGAAAACACCCTGATGCATTAACCACAGATATTAAAAAAGAAGCCAGCTGTAGATCAACACTATTTTTAAATCATCAAATGCACCAAATTATATTCAACACTATAAACAATGTATCATTACCAATTTGAATTTATTTAAGTATGTTAAACTGGTCTAACATTTTAATCAATCAGTATAATTCATCCTCTCACCAAAAAGGAAATACAGAACTTCGTAGAGGCAGAAAAGACATGATTAACAAAAATGTTTTCAGTAAAAATTTCCTGAATCTAACACCCTGAATCAGTCAAAGGACAAAGAAAAAATCATACATTGAACAGGGTTCTTAATGATGAAAGACTACTACTCCGTGGTTTAAGGCCTTGGTGTGCCCTTTCTCACTATTCAGAACTAAAATGGGAGTTATATTCATTGCCAGGAAAATAAAAAGAACTTATGTGTACAGAAAAGATTCATTTGACTGTGTCTATTAATGAATGGCCACTTTTCCATGCATACACACAGAAATTGTAGACTTCTACAATGAAACAAATAGACACAATGAGTGATTTTTGTATATTTGAAGGATATAAGGTCAATTTTCATAGAACAGATGTATATCTGTATGGTTAAATGAATAAGTGAAAATATCATATATACCAATACGTAATAAATGTCTTTGAGTGCAATGATTTATATGTTTAATTGTATGTGCAAAGCTGTAAAATAAGAAATTAAAAGCTCAGTATATGTAGAATTATTTGAGATGTTAATATATTGAAACTTAGTTTATTAAGAGCATAATTCCTTTGTACATGATTTACAGCTTCAATACAATCATAGCAAACTTTTTCCCCAAATTTCACTGTGTTTGAAAGTGTAATGAAAGGGAATGAGAAGGAAAATGGAAAATTTAAGATCAAAGTAGACACTATTATTCTTCCATCCACAGCCATCTGCCACCCAAACACACTTTTAAGAACCCAATATGAAGTTGGAAAGATAGTTCTTCAATTAAGCACTCTTGCTTCTCTTGCAGAAATCTCAGGTTAAATTCCCAAACATAAAATGGTGGTTGATAGTCATCTGTAACATTAGTCCCAAAAGATCCAATACCTTCTCTGATCTCTGAGTGCACAAAACAGACACATGAAACTTATCATGTATGCTGGCAAAGCACTCATACACATAGCCTAAAATAAATAAATATGAAAATTTTAAAAATCAATGCACATACAAAACACAAGAAAGGAAGAGATTTTTAAATAATGCATTCTCGGAATCAGTCATCAGAAAGCATCAACTTCCCGTTGAAAATTGTTTAAATATTTCCATTATGTAATATGTTGTACAGAGATACAATTAGGTATGTGTGGTGGTGCACACCTTTAATCATAGAACATGGAAAGTTGAGGCATAAAGAAGAAAACCTCAAAGCAAGCCTGGAATAGACATCAATGCTCTGCCTTACAAATATAGAATAAAAACCCCCAGAATTTAATACAATAAATTTAATCTTAGCAACCAACATATGGAGACACTCCTTGGAATTACCCAGGCCATGCCAGCCAGCATGAAGCCAATCTTCAGTATTCCTCCTATTCTCCAGTTCCAATACCTTCTTTTTTTCCTTTTTTCTTTCCTTCCTTTTATTGAAAACAGATTTTTTTTCTCCTATAAATAAGTCTGATTACAGTTTCTTCTCTCACTTTTTTCTTGTTCTCTTCCTCCCAGTCTCCTATTTCTTTCTCATCTCTCCTCCCATCCAGATCAACCTCATTTTTTTCTACTCAATGAAAAACAAAAAGACGTCTAAGGGATAACAAATAACAAAATTAAATAAAGGATGGCAACAACTCCAGCCATTTTTTTATTTTTCAGGATTGTTTTAGCTATTTTTGAATTTTTGTTTTCTATATTGAAGGTGAAAGTTGAATTTTCAAGATTTATAAAGAATGGACAGGTATTGCATTGAATTAGTTGATTGCTTTTGGTAAAATGGCTATTTTTTTTTCTATTTTAATGCTACCTATCCATGAGCACATTTCCATCTTCTGATATCTTCTTTGATTGCTTTCTTCAGTGTCTTAAATTTTTTATCAGATAAGGCTTTTACTTGCTTCCATAGAGTTATGCTGAAGGTATTTTATTTGAAACTATTTTGAAAGTTGTTGTTTCCCTGATTTCTTTCTTGGTCTATTTGTCATTTTTATATTGAAAACAACATTTTTAAACAGTTAATTTTGTATCCACCTATTTTGCTGAAGTGGTTCACCAGCTGTAGGAGCTTGCCAGCAGAATTTTCATGGTCACTTAAATATATTATCTACAAATATCACGGGTTGACGCATTCGTTTTGCAGTTTGTATACCCTTGATTTCCTTAAGTTGTAAGAGACAGATCTTAAAGAAAGTATTGGAGGAACTAGACTTATTAGACATGAGGACAGTTTTGCTTCAAAGGGAAAAAATGGCAGATGCCTGCTCACCTAAAAAGCAGAAGTGGATGTTGTCTAAAAAACCCAGTGATCTTTCTTCTAGTCTATGGGGTGAGCCTTTGTGACTATCCCTGATATCCTGAGTTTTGTCTCCAGTGAGTAGAACCCATCTTTATTTAAGAAGTCTCATGTCCTTTGCATCCCCCATCAATGAAACCTGTCCTGATATGCTTATTGCAAATTTTCCTTCTTGGGCTCCTTTCCTGAGCACTGTTTTAACAATGAATAGAACTCACTCTTAGTGTATATGTCAAAGGTAGTTTGTTGCTTTGCAGGGATGGGGGTTGATGTAGCTATCCCTGAAGCTTTCTGGAAATTGCCACGTGGTGACTATTTCCCAAAGTTTCACTGTGTTTGAAAGTGTAAGAAAAATATGCCACCTGTCAGACTCTGGAAGTTTTGCCCCAGCACCTGGAAAATTAGTGTTGACTTGACTTTCATTCTTCACCTCCCCAGATTGTTTTCCTGCCTGCAAGCTGTGAAGGTTGTTGGGTCCCTGACAAGTAGTTTGTCTTATTGCTTTAGCTAAGACTTCAAGTACTATACTAAAAAGGTATGGAGAAAGTAGACAGCTTTGTCTTATCCTTGATTTTAGTTGGAAATATTAATTGCATTACACATGAATTGTAAGTATGTATGGCCCTGAAAAGAGTGATATTGACACATTAATAATTCAGTTTTCATAAATAGCACATAGAAATGATAATAATCTCCATTTTTATTAATTATTTTATTTATTTACATCCCAAATATTGCCCCCTTCCTTTTCCCTCCTACAGAGTTCTTTCTCCTGTCCTTCCTCCCTTTAGACTTTGACAAGTTGCACACCCCCA
The DNA here is from genome assembly GCF_947179515.1 of Apodemus sylvaticus. Classification (NCBI taxonomy): domain Eukaryota; kingdom Metazoa; phylum Chordata; class Mammalia; order Rodentia; family Muridae; genus Apodemus; species Apodemus sylvaticus. The sequence goes on from NC_067480.1 coordinate 18,439,931, forward strand.
ACATTCCGTCCCCCTAGGGCATCAAGTCTCTACAGGAATGGGCACATCCAGTTTCACTGAGGCCAACCAAGGCAGTCTGGGAACCAGACCATGTATGCTTTTTGATTGGTGGCAACCTATAGATTGAGAAAAGATCTTCACTAATAACCAAACTGTATTAAGAACTCAAGAAGTTAGACTCCAAAAAAACAAGTAACCCAATTAAAAATGGGGTACAGAGCTAAACAGAATTTTCAACAGAGGAATCTCGAATGGCCACAAAGTACTTAAAGGAATGTTCAACATCCTTCATCATCAGGGAAATGCGATTCCAAATTACCCTAAGATTCTCTTTTCCACCAATCAGAATGGCTAAGACCAAAAACTCAAGTGACAGAACATGCTGGCAAGGACATGGATTAAGAGAAACACTTTACCAAAGCTGGTGGGGTTGCAAAGTTATATAAACATTCTGGTAAACAAACTGGTGGTTTCTCTGAAAATTGGAAATAGTTCTACCTGAAAATCCAGCTCTGCTGCTCCTGGGCCTATCCTTAAAAGATGTTCCACAATACACCAAGGACATGTGTTCAACTATGTTCACAGCAGCCTTATTCATAATAGACAATGATCTCAGTTTAATCTTTATGCATTTTATTAGCCTGCATGACTATTTTAAAGATAAAGTTTGACAAATGCATGCTTTACCTTTTATTAGAGAATCCAACATTATTTCTTTTTTTTTCCCTAGTAGTTTTTTTGGTTGTTATTGTTTTTCTTTTTTTTTTCTTTTTTTTTCTTTTATTTTTTTTATTTACATGGTAAATGATTTCCCCTTTTCTGGGTCCCTACTCCCCGCAAGTCCCATAAGGCCTCTTCCGTCCCCCTATTCTTCCATCCACCCCTTCCCACTTCCATGTTCTGGTATTGCCCTACACTGCTGGACTGAGCCTTTCCAGAACCAGGGGCCACTCCTCCATTCTTTTTGGACATCATTTAATTTGTAGATTATGTCCTGGGTATTCAAAGTTTCTAGGCTAATATCCACTCATCAGTGAGTGCATACCATGATTGATCTTTTGAGATTGGGTTACCTCACTTAGTATGATGTTCTCCAGCTCCATCCATTTGTCTAAGAATTTCATGAATTCATTGTTTCTAATGGCTGAATAGTAATCCATTATGTAAATATACCACATTTTTTGTATCCATTCCTCTGGTGAAGGACATCTAGGTTCTTTCCAGCTTCTGGCTACTACAAATAGGGCTGCTATGAACATAGTGGAGCACGTGTCCTTATTGGATGCTGAAGAATCCTCTGGATATATGCCCAGGAGTGGTATAACAGGGTCCTCAGGAAGTGACATGCCCAGTTTTCTGAGGAACCGCCAGACTGATTTCCAAAGTGGTTGCACCATCTTGCAATCCCACCAGCAGTGGAGGAGTGTTCCTCTTTCTCCACATCCTCACCAACACCTGCTGTCTCCTGAGTTTTTGACCTTAGCCATTCTGACTGGTGTGAGGTGAAATCTCAGGGTTGTTTTGATTTGCATTTCCCTAATGATTAATGATGTTGAACATTTCTTAAGGTGTTTCTCAGCCCTCTGAAGTTCTTCATGTGAAAATTCTTTGTTTAGCTCCGTACCTCACTTTTTAATGGGGTTATTTGGATCTCTGGGTTCTACTTTCTTGAGTTCTTTGTATATATTAGATATTAGCCCTCTGTCGGATTTAGGGTTGGTGAAGATCCTTTCCCAGTCTGTTGGTTGACGTTTTGTCCTTTTGACGGTGTCCTTTGCCTTACAGAAACTTTGTAGTTTTATGAGGTCCCATTTGTCAATTCTTGATCTTAGAGCATAAGTTATTGATGTTCTATTCAGGAACTTTTCCCCTGTGCCCATGTCCTCCAGGGTCTTCCCCAGTTTTTTTTCAATTAGTTTCAGTGTGTCAGGTTTATGTGGAGGTCCTTGATCCATTTGGAGTTGAGCTTGGTACAAGGAGATAAGAATGGATCGATTCCCATTCTTCTGCATGCTGACCTCCAATTGAACCAGCACCATTTGTTGAAAAGGCTATCTTTTTTCCACTAGATGCTTTCAGCCCCTTTGTCGAAGACCAAGTGACCATAGGTGTGTTGGTTCATTTCTGGGTCTTCAATCCTGTTCCATTTATCCAATTGCCTGATATTGTACCAATACCATGCAGTTTTCATCACTATTGCTCTGTAGTAGAGTTTAAAGTCTGGGATATTGAATCCCCCTGAAGTTCTTTTACTGTTGAGAATAGTTTTAACTATCCTGGGTTTTTTGTTATTCCAGATGAATTTGAGAATTGCTCTTTCTAGCTCTATGAAGAACTGGTTTGGGATTTTTATGGGAATAGCATTGAATCTGTAGATTGCGTTTGGCAAGATGGCCATTTTAACTATATTAATCCTGCCAATCCACGAGCATGGAAGGTTTTTCCATTTTATTAAGAAGACAAAAATCAGTGCAGCAGACAAGATAAGTATTTTCTGGTACATTTCAGTAACAAACTTTGAGGCGAAAACGTGATGTTGCTTATCAATTATTATTTACTGAAAATAAATGAATCAAGTGTCTCCTGAAACATTGTAATTAAAACTGTTTAATTTTCTTCTAAAGATTGTTTATATATTTCTCCATTTATACATGGCATCCTATTATCAGAGTCTCGAACTTTGCAATGTTCTGTTAGCCATAATTTCTTTTATTTTCTTTATTTTTTTTGCCATATGTGTTTGTTCTGTGTTTGAAGAAAATATTAAGAGATTCTGAGTTTTTCATAAGTATACTGCTGTGGAACACAGCAGGTAAAGAGAATCATTTTTTTTAATTCGATATATTTTTTATTTACATTTCAAATGATTTCCCCTTTTCAGGCCCCCCCACTCCCCTAAAGCAACATAAGCCCCCTTCCCTCCCCCTGTTCTCCCATCCACCCCTTCCCACTTCCCTGTTCTGGTATTGCCCTATACTGCTACACTGAGTCTTTCCAGAACCAGGGGCCACTCTTCTGTTCTTCTTGTACCTCATTTGATGTGTGGATTATGTTTTGGATATTCCAATTTTCTAGGCTAATATCCACTTATTAGTTAGTGTGACCATGATTGATCTTTTGAGACTAGGCTACCTCACTTAGTATGATGTTCTCCAGCTCCATCCATTTGTCTAAGAATTTCATGAATTCATTGTTTCTAATGGCTGAATAGTACTCCACTATGTATATATACCACATTTTTTTTGCATCCATTCTTCCGTTGAGGGATACTTGGGTTCTTTCCAGCTTCTGGCTATTATAAATAGGGCTGCTATGAACATAGTGGAGCACGTATCCTTATTACATGCTGGGGAATCCTCTGGGTATATGACCAGGAGTGGTATAGCAGGATCTTTCAGAAGTGACGTGCCCAGTTTTCTGATGAACTGCCAGACTGATTTCCAGAGTGGTTGTACCAGTTTGCAACCCCACCAGCAGTGGAGGAGTGTTCCTCTTTCAGGGAGAGAGAATCATAAAGATATATTTAATGTTCTATATAGAAATAGGAAATAGTAATTAATAGAATTTTTTGGTTGTGTACTAGAAGGCTTAGGAAAAATATACATATGCAAAACAGCTGATCAATTTTAATACTTTCCATCTTTCTCACGTGTGTATTTTCAAGGCTTTTAAGCAATTTAGCTTCAGAAAACACTTTTATAATGAGCAAAAACTATGGTTTCAAATTTCTCTATTCAGTCAGTAATTATGAAAATTAGAAAACATGGTGGTTAGCATTATGAAATGCTTCAGACATTATAATTTACTGGCTGTGGATTTTTGACCCCATTATTTAGCTCCCACTTAGATGCTAAATTTTAAAAAATGGAAAAAAAACATAATTCTAAGTTGTTTTCCTGTGGATTTACCATACAACTTTTTTCATATTAAATAAGATGTTTATCCAAAGTTCATTCAGAGCTCAAAGGTTTCCACTCATGATTTACTGTTTGAAGGGAGTAAATTCTAACAGAGAACCTGTCTTTCAGGATACCAGAAAGAGTGCAAATGGGCTTACTCATGCAAAGTGCACATGAACTTACTCATACAAATTGTCTATCAGGGAAATTAACTATCTTTGGTATTGACTATCTTGGGTAGAAAATGTGTGCAGGTCAAACTAGAGTTTTGATATCCTTAAATTTTTATTTATTATTTGAAAAGTTTACATACCCATACAATGTGTTTTGAACTTCCTTTTTCTAGATTATAACAGAATTACAACATTATCCCTTTCCCTTTCCTTTCTTCAAACCTTCCCTTATACCCTTCTTTGCTATACTTAAAAATCCATGGCTCTTTTAATGTTAAATGTTGTTATAGATATGTAAGAAAAATACAGGTATATATCTCAAACTACATAAATATAACCTGCTCAGAATGTATGTCATTTGTATATATGTTTTCAGGCTTAGCCATTTGATATCAGATAAGCTTCCTCCCTGTGGAAACTACCCCATGCCCTCAGAATTACTTTTCTGTAGTTTAATGTATAAGGCTAAGCTCTTTCCGGCTTCCTGTGTACCTCAACAGTGTATTTTCATATTATCAAATTACCAGTACCACCTTCTAATTCCCAGTGGCCAACAGCTCATCTCACTACTTGTCTTAGGGTTTTACTGCTGTAAACAGACACAATGATCAATGCAAATATTATAAAAAACAACATTTATTTGGGGCTGGCTTATAGGTTCAGAGGCTCAGTCCATTGTCATCAAGGCAGAAGTATGGCAACATCCAGGCAGTCATGATGCCGGAGAAGCTGAGGGTTCTACATCTTTATCCAAAGGAAGGCAGGAACAGAATGGGCAGGTACCTAAGAGTAAAACCTCCAAGCCCATTCCCACAGTGACACACTTCCTCCAACAAGGTCACGCCTTCTAATAGTGCCCCTCCCTGGGATGAGCATATACAAACCATCACACCACTATAACTTTGATTTTTTTAAAGTCTACTTTTAATGGTGGTTCTTAAATGATCTTACCTCCCTTCTAGCCCACCATATACCAGAGGTAGTAGAAAAGAAAGCAAATGATGAAAGGGGACCTGCTTAGAAATGGTCCTTTGGGGCAAGTCCCACCTGTGTTACCAATACACTAAAAATAAATCTACCATATTTCTTACACTACTCCTTTGCCTATGTCCACAGGACTTGACATCTGACGTCACCAATATTTTCTTCTCCGTATTCACTGATGCTCTCTTCACAATAGCTAGGAAAAGGAAACAGCCTAAATGTCTATAAGCTGAGAAAGGTGACCTAGGCTGAAAACAACAAATGCTACAAGTTCTTTCTCACATGTTCTTTCTCATCCGAGGCTTTTAGCTCCAAATCTTCAAACTTGTGTGTAGATCCCAGAATAAGTACAGAAATCAGAAAGGTAAGGTAGCAGTATTGCCAAGGAAGGGAATGATCAGGAGAGAGGGGAGTTACAAGGTACAAAGGATCTAATCTAATAGTGTGGGGCAGGAGTGTAGAAATAAATACAGAAGGAGAAGAGGGGAAAGTAACAGCTAAAAAGAGTCTGAAACTCTTTTTATGTATATATGTTCTCAAAGCTAACAATTTTTTATTGGTAACTAATTGATGTGTTCTTTCCTGGGAAGTTTATTTCTCCAGCTTTCAGAATTTCTTTAGTTGTCTGTAGTTCTTAGTGTACTGGTGAGGCCTCACAGACATTTCCTGGTTTCTGTATATTTATGTTGTCCTTGCTAAGGTTAGGGTTAGACAGACATGGTGAAATTTCATGTGTGTAACTTCAGAAATTTATAGGGAATGGAATCTCATAGCAAGCTTCAGCTTCCTCTGGCTTTTACAATCTCCTACCCTCTCGTCCACACAATTCCCTGAACTATAGATGCCAAAGTTGTGTTAGCATAGATGTGTTTGTTAGGGCCAAGCTCCAAATAGGCATCTTGATTGATTGTGCTTTTCTGTGATAGTTGATTTGTTGCAATGATAGGTTTCATTGATGTTGGGTCAGGACTATGCTTAACTCTGGGTCTATGGACAAATATTTACGTGTAGCAAAAGATTGTTTTGGCTTAGAAAAACTGTACATTTAGGTTCTTCTATAAGATCTACAACAAGGTGCTTGGCTAGGCTTTTAGGACTAGTCACAATTCTCTTGTCTTACATCTAATTAGAGATGTTGGTTCCTAAGGTCACTTGTCACTATTGTACCTTTATGGTTATCAGCTATGCTGGTGGTTGTTGTTTCATGGAGGTAATAAATAATTAAAATTGATGTTTATTTCTCCCTGGAAACATAGGTAGTGGTTTGAAAGAAAAGGGTCCCCAGAGGTTCTTTTACTGTTGAAAATAGTTTTAGCTATCCTGGGTTTTTTATTATTCCAGATGAATTTGAGAATTGCTCTTTCTAATTCTGTGAAGAACTGAGTTGGCAAGATTTTTATTGAGTATTTTTGCATCAATGTTCATAAGGAAAATTGGTCTGAAGTTCTCTTTCTTTGTTGGATATTTGTGTGGTTTTGGTATCAGCCTAATTGTGGCTTCGTAGAAGGAGTTGGGTAAAGAAACTGGGGAAGACCCTTGAGGACATCAGTACAGGAGGAAAGTTCCTGAACAGAACACCAATAGATTATGCTCTAAGATCAAGAATTGACAAATGGGACCTCATGAAATTGCAAAGTTTCTGTAAGGCAAAAGACACTATCAAAAGGACAAATCGGCAACCAACAAATTGGGAAAAGATCTTCATACAAAGAACCTAAGAAGGTAGACCCCAGAAAACCAAATAACCCTATTAAAAACGGGGTACAGAGCTAAACAAAGAGTTTTCCCCTGAAGAACTTCGGATGGCTGAGAAGCACATTAAAAAATCTTCAGCATCATTAGTCATTAGGGAAATGCAAATCAAAACATCCCTGAGATTTCACCTCACACCAGTCAGAATAGCTAAGATTAAAAACTCAGGAGACAGCAGGTGTTGGTGAGGATGTGGAGAAAGAGAAACACTCCTCCACTGCTGGTGGGGTTGCAAATTGGTACAACCATTCTGGAAATCAGTCTGGCGGTTACTCAGAAAACTGGGCATGACACTTCCAGAAGACCCTGCTATACCACTCCTGGGCATATACCCAGAGGAATCCCCAGCATGTAATAAGGATACATGCTCCACTATGTTAATAGCAGCCCTATTTATAATAGTCAGAAGCTGAAAAGAAGCCGGATGTCTCTCCATGGAGGAATGGATACAAAAAATGTGATATATATACACAACGGAGTACTATTCTGCCATTAGAAACAATGAATTCATGAAATTGTTAGACAAATGAATGGAGCTGGAGAACATCATCCTAAGTGAGGTAACCCAGTCTCAAAAGATCACTCATGGTATGCACTCATTGATAAGCGTATACTAGCCTAGACACTTGGAATACCCAAGACATAATCCACATATCAAATGATGTCCAAGAAGAAGGAAAGAGTGGCCCCTGCTTCTGGAAAGGCTCAGTCCAGCAGTGTAGGGCAATACCAGAACAGGGAAGTGGGAAGGGATGGATGGGGGAACAGGGGGAGGGAAGAGGGCTTATGGCACTTTTGGGGAGTGGGGAGCCAGGAAAGGGGAAATCATTTGAAATGTAAATAAAGAATATATCGAATAAAAAAATTTACTAAAAAAAAAAAAATACTTTGAAAAAAGAAAAAAAAGCCAAAAAAAAAAAAACAAACGAAACCAAAAAAAAAGAAAGAAAGAAAGAAAATGGTCCCCCACAGGCTCAAAAGGAGTAGCACTAGGAGGAGGTGTTGTCTTTCCTGGAGTAGGTGTGATTTTGTTAGAGGAAGAAGGTTACTGGAGGTAGGCTTTGAGGTCTCCTATATCCAAGCTAGGTCTACTGTGGCAGTCTCCTTCTGCTGTCTGTAGATCAAGATGTAGAACTCTCAGCTAGTTTTCCAGCATAACTACCTTCATGCTGCAATACTTTCTATCATGCTGATAATGACTAGACCTCTGAAACTGTGAGCATACCCTAATTAAATGTTTTCTCTTATAAGAGATACTGTGGTCATGGTATCTCTTAATATAGAAGCCCTAAGAAAACAGACAATCTACAGGGTGTCATTTGGTGCCAGGAGAACACAGGAAAATGATTGTCTTTCATATCGGTTCCAGCTCAGGAGTTTCTAGGCCCTGTTTGAAATGAAAGGTGTCTTCCTCAATAAGAGGTTACCTCCCATTCCTGAGGGGCAGCGAATGGCAATAGAAATACACTGCAATATTTTGATAGTTTCTTGGAAAATTCTAATCAACAACTCAAAAGAGAGTTTCTCAGACCTAATTTTTTTAAAGATGGTCGTTGGCACTTAGTGGGACCACTGTGTGCATAAATGGGAAATTTTAATTTAAATTGTCTATGTATATTTATAAGTGAACTTCAGTGTATTTTTAGGTAGATACTTAACAGTATGGGTTCTTAGGACTTTTATAGACATCCTTATTGTTATTTTAGCTCCCATAATTATGTTTAAATTATAAAAGAAAATGTTGAAATAATTTACCAGAAATTTATTTATTAAACCAATAATAAAATAAAAGCATGATCCCTTACCCTTCACCTATTACCTATAGCATTCTCTCTTGATTTAAACATGAGTTGTTCTTATAATTACTATAGGACTTAAGATAAACCCAGGCAGACCTGTAAAGATCTTCTCAGGGAGTATGAAGATGAACCTTCCAATGAGCTTTCTGTCCATAGAGAACCTGGGCTAACTCCCTTTGTTTCACCGGAAAGTGCGTATCTACCTGTCACTATGCTCTATCACTACCCAACTCTCACTAGAGTTAACTCAACATGGAGGACCTCCAGGACTCAAAAGAGGTTTCAGACTGGTGAGGAAAGCACCCAGTTTTATGAATTAAGAAGCTTCTGGGAATGCTGAACTATCATCTACTATCCATTAATACTTCCACTTCCAGAAAATACATCTTTTCTATTGGTTCAATTTTTTTCAACAATCCTGTGTAAAACATGGTACTCCTTATCAAACTTGTGGACATTGTGCTTTACCATGTTTATTACCACTTAACATTACTCAGGATGTTCTCTTTCTTAAGAGGAGAGTTGCTGACTTTCAATAGTTTCTTATTTTTTTCTTGTTCAATATTTTGGTAACTGAAGTATAAAGTATATTAAAGGAAGCTGATGAGACCAACGGCATGATGTATGCATGAATTATCAAGCTATGTAAATCCTTGAATTACAATAGCATTTCAGAAAAGCAACACTGACAAGATACTGTTCTGCACAACTAATAGGAGTGATATATATATATATATATGTATATATATGTATATATATACATATATATATATATATCACAATCTTAAGATTTATTTTCTCACTTAATTTTACCCCACCAATTTTTAATGTTCTTTTCTCCTCAGGATCATTAGAAATATTGTCAGATATAATCCATAACTCTGGTAAACTGTGTCATCCTTCTTTTTAATATAGTGCAGCATACTCTATTCTTTTATCAGTTTTGTCAAAATAGAGTTTTGTAGACATGTTAAATTTACATAAAGTTTACAAAGTTAGCATAAATTACTAAAAAAAATGTGTCTTATGTTACCAGGACCTTTGTTATACTTAATAAAGCATTGCTGATATATTGTTACTAATGAATATATGAAGGTATTGGTTCTTTATCTTGAATGGCAATATTAAAATGAACACAAAACAGAAATAATAATCTCATTATTGTTTACTAATGATTATTCTTCATATCAGAGAAGTTACTCAAATATCCTGTGAAAAATAAAGGACAAAATCAGAAAAAAAAAGATAAAAAGTAATGCTACAAAAACATTCATTGGACAAAAGTATAATTTGTATGCTTTCCTTAGAATGGCTAAGGTCAAAAACTCAGGAGACAGCAGGTGTTGGCCAGGATGTGGAGAAAGAGGAATACTCCTCCACTGCTGGTGGGATTGCAAGATGGTGCAACCACTTTGGAAATCAGTCTGGCAGTTCCTCAGAAAATTGGGCATGACACTTCCTGAGGACCCTGTTATACCACTCCTGGGCATATATCCAGAGGATTCTTCAACATGCAATAAGGATACATGCTCCACTATGTTCATAGCAGCCCTATTTGTAGTAGCCAGAAGCTGGAAAGAACTTAGGTGTCCTTCAAGAGAGGAATGGATACAAAAAATGTGGTATATTTACACAATGGATTACTATTCAGCCATTAGAAGCAATGAATTCATGAAATTCTTAGACAAATGGATGGAGCTGGAGAACATCATACTAAGTGAGGTAACCCAGTCTCAAAAGATCAATCATGGTATGCACTCACTGATAAGTGGATATTAGCCTAGAAACTTTGAATACCCAAGACATAATCCACAAATTAAATGATGTCCAAAAAGAATGGAGGAGTGGCCCCTGGTTCTGGAAAGACTCAGTGCAAGAGTATAGGGGAATTCCAGAACAGGGAAGTGGGAAGGGGTAGATGGAGGAACAAGGGGAGGGAAGAGGGCTTATGGGACTTGCGGGGAGTGGGGACCCAGAAAAGGGGAAATCATTTGAAATGTAAATAAAAATATATCAATAAAAATAGTATTAAGGATAATATTAAGGATAGATAGAAACTTATTAAGAATAAGAATTCTATCTATACTCAGCTCCAATCTCTCTTTACCAACAAAGCAATTATAATAAATTCTAGATGCTGAAAATGAGTAACCCAGGTGGGAAAGGTAAACCTGGAATCAGACGTAGATCTACGCCTACATAAAAATTATTTCCAACATTTTATCTTCAAACTTTCTAAACCTCTTATGAAATCTCCTAGTAAACAAAACAAGCTGCATATGTATGTAACCACCCACGGGAGCATAGATAGACCTTCAGCATCCCCATTACTAAGAAATATAAGGATATGTATAATAAACTTAAAGGTTATTATACCTTGCCACTTAACAAAAATAAAGAAATTGAACTTACTTGGTCAAATTAGACCTTAAACTAGGTGTTATTATATATTAATTAGACAAATCTACTTCCATTAAAATTGTATCTATATTTTATACTCATTAAATGTTTATAGCAACAGCTCACTTACTAACTTTATAATCTCATAGAGTGCTGATTTTTGTAGCCTTTTATAACTTAGACAATTCTAAATATGGTTATCTTTAATTCTTAAAGTTACCTGAAGTAAACCTTACTGTTCTTCAAATTCATATGAAATCCTGATGGAAATTAAAATGTAAAATAACAATTGAAAGAGTGTTATATGAGCCTTTCCAACCTCTCAGTTGAAATGTTACATGACTAGTTTCAAGTCTAAACTAATATATATCTTTTTAAATATTTTTATATATAATTTTTTATTTTCTATATTCTTTGTTTACAGTCCAAATGTTTTCCCCTTCCCAGTTCCCCCCCTCCCCATATGTCCCATAAGTCCTCTTCTCTCCATCCATTCTCCTATCTTTCCCCCTCCCTTTTCTCTGTCCTGGTACTACCGTACAATGCGGGATCAAGCCTTTCCAAGATTAGGGCCCTCTTCTTCCTTCTTCATGGGAATCATTTGATATGCTAATTGTATCTTCAGTATTCAGAGCTTCAGGGCTAATTAATATCCACTTATCAATGATTGCATTCCATGTGTATCCTTTTGTGATTGCGTTACCTCACTTAGGGTGATATTTTCCAGTTCCATCCATTTGCCTAAAAAATTCATGAATTCATTGTTTTTAATTGTTGAATAGTACTCCATTGTGTATATATACCACATTTTCTGTATCCATTCCACCATTGAGGGATATCTGGGTTCTTTCCAGCTTCTGGCTATTATAAATAAGGCTGCTATGAACATAGTGGAGCATGTGTCCTTACTGCATGCTGGGAAATCCTCTGGGTATATGCCAAGGAGAGGTATAGCAGGGTCCTTTGGAAGTATCATGTCCAGTTTTCTTAGGAACCACCAGACTGATTTCCATAGTAGTTGTACCATCTTACAATCCCACCAATAGTGAAGGAGTGTTCTTCTTTCTTCACATCCTCGCCAACACCTGCTGTCTCCTGAGTTTTTAACCTTAGCCATTCTGACCGGTGTGAGATGAAATCTCAGGGTTGTTTTGATTTGCATTTCCCTAATGGCTAATGATATAGCTAAAACTATTCTCAACAGTAAAAGAACTTCTGGAGGAATTAGCATCCCAGATCTCAAGCAATACTACAGAGCAATAGTGTTAAAAACTTCATGGTATTGGCACAGGGACAGGCAAGTGGACCAATGGAATAGAATTAAAGACCCAGAAATGAATCCACACACCTATGGTCACTTAATCTTCGACAAAGGAGCTGAAAACATCCAGTGGAAAAAAGATAGCCTTTTCAACAAATGGTGCTGGTTCAACTGGAGGTCAGCATGCAGGAGAATTCGAATCAACCCATTCTTATCTCCTTGTACTAAGCTCAACTCCAAGTGGATCAAGGACCTCCACATAAAACCAGACACACTGAAACTAATAGAAAAGAAACTTGGAAAAACCCTTGAGGACATAGGCACAGGGGGAAAGTTCCTGAACAGAACACCAATAGCTTATGTTCTAAGATCAAAAATTGACAAATGGGACCTCATAAAATTACAAAGTTTCTGTAAGGCAAAGGACACTGTCAAAAGGACAAAATGGCAACCAACAAATTGGGAAAAGATCTTCACCAATCCTACATCTGATAGAGGGCTAATATCCAATATATACAAAGAACTCAAGAAGTTAGACCCCCATGGAACCAAATAACCCTATTAAAAATGGGGTACAGACCTAAACAAAGAATTTTCACCTGAAGAAATTTGGATGGCCGAGAAGAATCCTTAAGAAATAGATATTTTTTTTTAATTTTATTTTTTCTCTTTAATTTTAAATATTTTTAATAGACACAAAGTCCACTCAGTGCCACATGTATGTTCATGGGCACAGGGCCATCTATTTAGGCATGTAATATCTCTCAGGATCAGAATCTCAGAAGAAAACTGACTTTCCCTGCTCCAGAAGTCATTAATTGTAATTGCCAACAGCTAAACCCACAGCAATGGGACTTCACAAATTTCCTTTCCCCACATAGGTTGGGTTTAAGATGGATTCATCTAATGCAGGTTTTACTAATACAGTCCCAGCTGCTATGAGTTCATTCATGCAGCTTCCATGTCCTACCCTGAAAAGACTGTGTTGCTATACAGTCAATCTTTTTCTGCCAATCAGCCATCATCCTGAACATTTGGGTAGAAGGTGAGATGTAGACATCCCAAGATAAGCACTCTACAGTCTCTATCTATCTCTCTACACTTTGATTAGCTATGAGTATCTTAACCTAATTGGCACCTAGTGTTTTTGTTGTTGTTGTTGTTGTTGTTATTAGATATTTTCTTTACTTACATTTCAAATGTTATCCCCTTTTCCTGGCTTCCCCTCTGAAAACACCCTATTCCATCCCTCTTCCCCCTGCCCACCAACCTACACACTCCTGATTCCCTGTCCTGGCATTCCTGTATACTTAGGCTTCGAGCTTTCTCAGGACCAAGGGCCTCTCCTCCCTTTGATGTCCAACAAGGCCATCCTTTGCTACATATGCAGCTGGAGCCCTGGTTTCTTCCACGTGTACTCTTTGGTTGGTAGTCCCTCGTAGCTCTGAGAGTACTGGTTGGTTCATATTATTGTTCCTCTTATGGGACTGCAACCTCCTTCAGCTCCTTGGGTCCTTTCTCTAGCTCCTCCATTGAGGACATTGTGCTTAGTCCAATGGTTGGCTGAGAGGACACACCTCTGTATTTGTCAGGTACTGGCAGAGCCAGTACCTGGCACCTAGTGTTAAAAGTAGCTTTTCTGGTGAGATCAGAGAGCCTAACACACATGCACAGAAAAGAGTGTATGACATTGGGAGGGAAAAGGGATTGTGGGGATAGAGGAGGAATTGAAGGGGACAAATGGGAACTAAAACTAATCAAAACACATTATATGCATGGACAAACTTTTTTTATACAGTACAATAATATTGTGGCCACGTGGCCTTTTTGGTTCTCAACTTTACTACATCTTTAATTCACTATAACCCAAAAATAGAGGGCACAACCTTGAGTGATGTTTGCTTAAAGTAATCTACATCTAATGCTTAAAGTATCTACATCTAATCCAGATCTTTGAGGTAAGGAGACATGTCTTTAATCTTAATCATTTGATCTGGAAAAAACCCACTCTAATTTGGGCCACATTTTTTGCAGAAAGCCTGTATAAGGACATGAAAAGGGAACACATTTGCTCATTGCCTGCTTATTCTCACTATGCTATCAGATCAGCATATACTGAAGACCTGCTGCGACATTCAGCCTGGTAGACAGAGAAACTACTGGATTCTTGGATTTTCCATTCAAAGCCAGCTATTGCTGACCACAGCCTGCATTGAGAGATTCATTCTATAAATGTTACTCCAGAGAACCCTGACTAATAAAGATGACCTCATCAAATTCCCTTTAATTCTCTGTATCATTCTCTGTAGCTAAAAATGTGTTATCTATGAATAACACATTTTTTATGAATGGGCTTAAACAAAATGATAGCACAAGCCTATTACATAACATACCTATACCCTATAGAATCTCTGTTATTTGTATTTTCAAGGACAAGCAAAAATAACATGTTTAGTGACAGCACATTGGCATATGATCTCTTACCAAGACACACAAGGAAATTGATTTAAAGCATTCTATGAAACTATGAAGCCTCTAGAAATTGTTCTCTCTCTCTCTCTCTCTCTCTCTCTCTCTCTCTCTCTCTCTCTCTCTCTGTATATGAGTGACTCTCTCTTTCTCTCTCTCTGTATATGAGTGAGTGTATACATGTTCATATATATGCTGGGCACATAGCTTTGCCAATTCTAGGCAAACATTCTTCTACTAAGATATACACCAATACCAACCAGTTTCTCTTTAGCATAATTTATCCCACAGAAATTAGATATTAAATTATAAAATTGTCACTTCTGTAAATAGTCCCATACCCATGAGTATTTGGAAAGAACAAGTTGTACTTAGTGAAATACGAAGAAAAAAGGAATACAATGCAAAGGTCTAAGCTTGGCTTAGCTAAGGTGAAAAGGGAAGAACATCATAATCAAAATACAGAATGCAAAATTCTCAAAGGTATAACATAAATAATTTTTAAAATATATTGTTTTCAACCCAAGGTTCTATTGAGAAGATATGATTAAATTCTGTTGCATTTGATAAAATGATGTTATCTTAAAATATTATTTTTTAAAATGTTATTCAGAAAAATCCCTTGCCTTTGCAATGTTTTTTAAACCAAATTTGTTTTTTTATTTCAATAAGTTTCATCAGTAGTTTTGTCTCCCCTTCCTATTGTCACCTTTTCCCTGCCCTTGTCGGGTTTAGCAAGGTTGTGTTATATCTTGCCTCCTCCAGATGAATCTAAAATAGAATGTTCAGGTCTGCAGCAAAATCCCTTGTTTCTCTTTCTCTATGAACCTCAGTTTTGCTTTATCTTGTTTTGTTTTATAGCTTATTTTTCACAAAGACAAAGATTTTTATGATTCATGTATTGTCGCAGTTTGAACTTTATTCTTCCCAAGGACATTATTCACATTTCTAAACATTTCTATCTGCTCTTATTTAATATTTCAAGTTGAACCAGAGTCTTTATTCCCAACTGTAGGAACAGTTAGCAACTTCAACCTCCAGTTTAATCAGTTTTATTTTTTTAGCTAAATTTATTATTTGTCCTGAAGGAGGCTCCAAATAGCTTCTTAATTGGATAGAATATCTCTAAATTTAACACATTTTCTCTTTGGGATTATCTACCCAAGCAATTTTACTTCATTATTTCCTTTGATGGTGTCTTTTCTTCTTCAATTCTTTCTGAATTTGAAAAAGAAAAATCTATAGTCAATTGAAAATATGTTATATATCTTGAATTCTTCGCACTCTGTTATTAATAAAACAATCATCATGATTTTTTGTCATGCTTGGGTGGATGTGGCACTCAGGGCTCTTCTAACATTTTCATGGGCATCTTCATAATAAGTGTATGGACGCATGACCTTGCTGTTTCTCTAACTGCTATCCTTAGTGTAATGATGAAGGCCCAGAAACAAAGATAACTCCATGGTCTTATCTAAAATGAAGTATTGTTACTTCATCTTTAAAATATTTGCCATCTAGCCAAATTTTGAAACAAACAAACAAATAGAAATCATATAAGCTTAATATCTTGCTTTTTTCAGGGTATAGTTTCCCTTGTTGTAATGGTGTTTTCCCCCTATTATCATTTATAGGGCTGGGTTGGTAGCAAGATATTGTGTAAATTTGGTTTTGTCATGGAATATCTTGAAGATAACCACACATGTATAAAATTAAAATCAAAAATGATAGGAAGCAATAACCACTACTCCTTAATATCTCTTAACATCAATGGACTCAATTCCCCAATAAAAAGACATAGACTAACAGACTGGTTACGTAAACAGGACCCTACATTTTGCTGCATACAGGAAACACACCTCCGAAGACAAAAACTACCTTAGAGTAAAAGGCTGGAAGACAATTCTACAAGCAAATGGTCCCAGGAAACAAGCTGGAGTTGCCATTCTAATTTCAGATAAAATTGACTTTTAACCTAATGTCATCAAAAGAGACATGGAAGGTCACCATTTGCTGGTCAAAGGAAAAATCCAACAAGAAGAACTCTGAATCCTGAACATCTATGCCCCAAATACAAGGGTGCCTTCATTCATAAAATAAACTTTACTAAAGCTCAAAGTACACATTGCACCTAACACAATAATTGTGGGTGACTTCAACACTTCACTCTCACCAATGGACCGATCAGGAAAACAGAAACTAAACAGGGAGACAGTGAAACTAATTGAAGCTTTGAACCAATTGGAGTTAATATATATATATATATATATATATATATATATATATATATATATAGAACTTTTCATCCCAAAGCAAAAGAATATACCTTTTTCTCAGCACCTCATAGTACCTTCTCCAAAACAGATCATATAGTTGGTCACAAGACAGACCTCAACAAATATAAGATTGAAATAATCCCATGCCTCCTATCAGATCACTATGGAGTAAAAGTGGTCTTTAATAACACTAAAAACAACAGAAAGTCCACATACACATGGAAACTGAACAATACTCTACTCAATGATACCTTGGACAAGGAAGAAATAAAGAAAGAAATCAAAGATTTCGCAGAATTTAATGAAAATGAAGGCACAACATACACAAATATATGGGACACAATGAAAGCAGTGCTAAGAGGAAAACTCATAGCTTTGAGTGCCTCCAAAAAGAAATTCAAGAGAGCATACACTAGAATATTAATGGAACAACTGAAAGCCCTGGAATAAGAAGAATCTAATTCACCCAGGAGGAGAAGACAGGAAATCATCAAACTCAGGGCTGAAATCAATCAAGTAGAAACCAAGAGAACCATACAAAGAATCAACAAAACCAAAAACTGGTTCTTTGAAAAAATCAACAAGATAGATAAACCCTTAGCCAGACTAACCAAAGGGCACAAAGAAAGTATCCAAATTAACAAAATTGAAATTCAAAAAATCATCAGATCCTACTACAAAAACTTGTACTCAACACAACTGGAGAATCTGGAGGAAATGGACATTTTCTTAGACAGATACCAATTACCAAAATTAAACCAGGATCAAATAGACCATCAAAACAGACCCATAACCCCTAAAGAAATAGAAGGGGTCATAGATAGGCTTCTGACCAAAAATAGCACAGGACCAGATGGTTTCAGTGCAGAATTCTATCAGACCTTCAAAGAAGACTTAACACCAATACTCTTCAAACTTTTCAACCAAATAGAAACAGAAAGAGCACTACCCAACTCCTTCTGCAAAGCCACTATTACGCTGATACCAAAACCACAAATAGATCCAACTAAGAAAGAGAATTTCAGGCCAATTTCCCTTATGAATATCAATGCAAAAATACTAAATAAAATTCTTGCCCACCGAATCCAAGAACACATCAAAATGATCATCCACCATGATCAAGTAGGCTTCATCCCAGGGATGCAGGGATGGTTCAGTATAAGGAAATCCATAAATGCTATCCACTACATAAACAAACTCAAAGAAAAAAAACCACGTGATCATTTCATTAGATGCTGAAAAAGCATTTGACAAAATTCAGCATCCTTTCAAGCTAAAAGTCTTGGAAAGGACAGGAATTCAAGGCCCATACCTATACATAGGAAAACCAATATACAGCAAACCAGTAGCCAACATCAAACTAAATGGAGAGAAACTTGAAGCAATCCCACTAAAATCAGGGACTAGACAAGGCTGGCCCCTCTCTCCATACCTTTTCAATATAGTTCTTGAAGTCCCAGCTAGAGCAATTAGACAACATAAAGAAGTCAAAGGGATACAAATTGGAAAGGAAGGAGTCAAACTATCACTATTTCCAGATGGATAGTATACTTAAGTGACCCTAAAAACTCTACTAGAGAACTCCTACAGCTGATAAACAACTTCAGCAAAGTGGCTGGCTACAAAATCAACACAAACAAATCAGTAGCTTTTATATATTCAAAGGATAAGCAGACTGAGAAAGAAATTAGGGAAATGATTCCCTTCACAATAGCTACAAACAGCATAAAGTATTTTGGGGTGACTCTACCCAAACAAGTGAAAGACCTATATGACAAGAACTTCAGATCTCTGAAGAAGGAAATCAAAGATGTCAGAAAATGGAAAAATCTTCCATGCTCGTGGATTGGCAGTATTAATATAGTTAAAATGGCCATCTTGTCAAAGGCACTCTACAGATTCGATGCTATCCCCATAAAAATCCCAACCCAGTTCTTCATAGAGCTAGAAAGAGCAATTCTCAAATTCATCTGGAATAACAAAAAACCCAGGATAGCTAAAACTATTCTCAACAGTAAAAGAACTTCAGGGGGATTCAGTATCCCAGACTTTAAACTTTACTACAGAGCAATAGTGATAAAAACTGCATGGTATTGGTACAATGTCAGGCAAGCAGATCAATGGAATAGGATAGAAGACCCAGAAATGAACACACACATCTATGGTCACTTAAATCTTCGGCAAAGGAGCTGAAAGCATCCAGTGGAAAAAAGATAGTCTTTTCAACAAATGGTACTGGTTCAATTGGAGGTCACCATGCAGAAGAATGGGAATCGATCCATTCTTATCTCCTTGTACTACGCTCAACTCCAAATGGATCAAGGACCTCCACATAAAACCTGGCACACTGAAAGTAATAGAAAATAAACTGGGGAAGACCCTTGAAGACATGGGCACAGGGGAAAAGTTCCTGAATAGAACACCAATAGCTTACGCTCTTAGATCAAGAATTGACAAATAGAACCTCATAAAAACTACAAAGTTTCTGTAAGGCAAAGGACACTGTCAAAAGGACAAAACATCAACCAACAGATTGGTAAAGGATCTTCACCAACCCTAAATCCGACAGAGGGCTAATATCTAATATATACAAAGAACTCAAGAAGGTAGAACCCAGAGAACCAAATAACCCCATTAAAAAGTGAGGTACGGAGCTAAACAAAGGATTTTCACATGAAGAACTTCAGAGGGCTGAGAAGCACCTTAAGAAATGTTCAACATTATTAATCATTAGGGAAATGCAAATCAAAACAACCCTGAGATTTCACCTCACACCAGTCAGAATGGCTAAGGTCAAAAACTCAGGAGACAGCAGGTGTTGGCGAGCATGTGGAGAAAGAGGAACACCCCTCCACTGCTGGTGGGATTGCAAGATGGTGCAACCACTTTGGAAATCAGTCTGGCAGTTCCTCAGAAAACTGGGCATGACACTTACTAAGAACCCTGTTATACCACTCCTGGGCATATATCCAGAGGATTCTTCAGCATGCAATAAGGACACATGCTCCACTATGTTCATAGCAGCCCTATTTGTAGTAGCCAGAAGCTGGAAAGAACCCAGGTGTCCCTCAACATAGGAATGGATACAAAAAAATGTGGTATATTTACACAATGGAGTACTATTCAGCCATTAGAAACAATGAATTCATGAAATTCTTAGACAAATGGATGGAGCTGGAGAACATCATACTAAGTGAGGTAACCCAGTCTCAAAAGATCAATTATGGAATGCACTCACTGATAAGTGGATATTAGCCTAGAAACTTTGAATACCCAAGACATAATCCACAAATTAAATGATGTCCAA